>NC_092134.1:107814608-108116572 GCF_043159975.1 Macaca nemestrina
CTGTACACACACACACACGCAAAGATATAGCAACTAGAATAGCAAAACCACAACCCATAGACAGCATCTGCAACTAAACCAGGGGATAAGATTTCCATACAAATTCCAAATCATGAACGAATGCAGAAAATTCACTGACAGCAACAAGGTCTGCAGTGTATCAGCAACTATTCAGAAAAAAAAGAAAAAATGGAAGGCAAGCAAAAGCATTATGCAAAGCCTGAGAACTAGAAAACTCCCCATTTGAAAGGTTTTCACAGGAAAGCTCAGTGGGTCAATTTGCGGTCAGCATCCAAAACTGGGAAGTGGTTTTGTCAGGTTATATTTCATGGATGAGTGCAAGCTTGGAGGAAGATGGAGTTGTCTGCACCCTGAGAATTCTCCTTTCTAATCTAAGGCGCTGTATTGAGGAGAAATTCCTGTGCGCTGGCCTTTAAGGCAGACCGGGGCAAGGAAAGAAAAGAAACAGTTAAAAGTAGGGGAGAGGACAGAGCTAGAATCTTAGAATATCTTAGTTACTTCCAAGACATTTTTGAACACTTTAAGATAACTGAAGAGAAATCCCTAGAATGCGAGGCTTAAAAGCCATCCTGCCCATGTTTTCCTTTGAGAAGAAAAGCCCATTTTCACTTAAACATGAATAGCCCATGAAGATGCAATAGAATTTCACACAAATTAGTTTTTGGAGGAGGAGAGAGATAGAGAATGAGAGAGAGAGAGAGAGAGAGAGAGAGAGAGAGAATAAGTAGAGTAACATCTCTTCAGTCTCTTATGTCTTGGGACATAAGTCATGTCCCAAGTTAGTTGTGTCCACTGAAAAGTACTAGAAACAATATCCGTCAAAGAACACTAGTAGTGCCTAGATTATTATCTCCATAGCACATTTACCACTAAAAGGTAGCAGGGCTCATTTAAATGACTGATTCTAGGTTCAGAGCAAGAAATGTGCAAAATGAGCCTGGAAACTGTCATATCAGAAATTAAGGAAGTTAAAACCTACTAGGCTCATGCAAAATGACTTAGGAGCCATCTTCAACAGGTGCCTACTGACCAACTATGTTACAATTTCAGCATCAATAAGAATAATAACTTCAATAAATACAAACCTTATAATTTGTGAATTTGTATTGATTTAATTGCCATTCAGAATGGCAATTATTAAAAAGTCAAGAAACAGCAGATGTTGGCAAGGTTGCAGAGAGATAGGAACATTTTTACACTGTTTATGGAAATGTAAATTAGTTCAGCCATTGTGGAAGACAGTGTGGCAATTCCTCAAAGACTTAGAACCAGAAATATCATTTGACCCAATAATCCCATTACTGGGTATATACCCAAAGGAAAATAAAGCATTATATTATAAAGATACATGCATGCTTATGTTCATGGCAACACTATTCACAATAGCAAACACATGGAATCAACCCAAATGCCCATCAATGAGAGACTGGATAAAGAAAATATGGTACATATACACCATGGAATACTATGCAGCCATAAAAAGGAATGAGATCGTGTCCTTTGCAAGGACACGGGTGAAGCTGGAAGCCATCATCCTCAGCAAAGTAATGCAGGAACAGAAACCAAACACTGCATGTTCCCACTCATAAGTGGGAGCTGAACAATGAGAACACATGGACACAGGGAGGAGAATATCACTCAGTGGGGCCCGTTGGGGGAGGGCAGGGAGGGGAGGGAGTATTAGAGAAAAGAGCTAATGCGTGCTGGGCTTAATACCTAAGTAATGGGTTGACAGGTGCGGTAGAGCATCATGGTACACGTTTACCTATGTAACAAACCTGCACATCCTACACATGTCCCCAGAACTTAAAAATAATGGCATATAATTGTAAGTAAAAATTTAAAAATTGCTTATTAGAGTCGAGCCTCATTCTGTATTTTCCCTTTGAGAACACCTAACCAAAAGTCCAAATGTATGAAATACCTTACTTGTGAAGTGTTTACCTACTTTACAAATTTATTACTATTTCTTTGTTGTAAAAATTAAAAGTAATATCAATATATTAATATCAATATATTAAATATATCAATACTGTATTGATAGATACAGTATATTGATCAATACAATATTATGTATCAATACTGTAATATTGACATATATATACCAATATAACAGTCTTGATATCAAATATTCACTGTGACAGGATATTTGAAAAATACAACTTTTCATGAAATAACTTCACTTGGGGAACTGATTTTAGTTTTTGCCTAATCACAGATATATTTTTTTTTAGTTCCAATCATAACATGATACAATTTTGCAACACATCTGTTTCTGTAATAATAATATAAAATAGACACTATTATAAGAGGTCAGATGATCTTTTTGGTCATTGTTTTAATATCACATAACCTTGGATCAAGTATAGATATTGATTAATAATTTTCCTTTGATATTTCTGGTGGCTATCATTTTTCTGTAATATTAAAAATAGCACCTCTCTCTTCCTCTCTCATTCATGCAGGTATTTTAAAAAAATTCTTTAGATGATTTTCTCTAGCATACATTTTCTAAAACTTAGCAGTTATAAAAGTGTTCGTGAAATTATCAAATTATTTTCTAAAAGGTTGTGGCCATTTATATTCCCTTACAGCAATGCATGTGTACTAATTTGTCTGTACCTTTGCCAACCTTGCTTATATTGTTAAAATATGCTTTCACAATTTCAGATTTTAGCTCAATGTTTTAGTTGTATTTATTTATTTATTATTTATTTAATTGTAAGACATAACCTTTTAAAATTATTATGTTTCCTCTTGTGAACCTCATGAACATTATCTATTAGTACGTTAATGTTATTTCATAGCAACTTGTATGCTACCTTATATTAATCTTTGTCCTGCTTTCTGAGATATTTTTTCAATCTTAGCAGGGAATTATTTATTTTAACAAAAGATTCATAATTAACTTTCATAGTCATGTAAAACCTCACCCTACTTAAATAATAATGTATACACAACTTTCCATATACTCAGCAATTGTAAAAGATGACATTTATAATCTATTATATCATCTATGTAGTGACTTTAGCTCAAAATTCACAAGTATTGTAATGGCAAAAATGTATGGAACACCGGTGTAAATCTCTTTCGTGTATTAAAACTCAAATATCACAACAACCCTTTGAGCTAGGTATTATTAACACTAAATATGTCAAGGTTCCCAATTAATAATAGAAAATAGATCATCAGATGCCATGGATACATAAGTACTCAAAGAATAATTAGACAATACAAAAGTCACTTTTTGGAGGAAAATTTTAAAAGCATTTTTATTGCTGATAGTCTTTTGTACATAAAGAAAAGAAGCAGAATTTGAACTGCAGGAATCTTGTCCTTTTCTTATTAGGATGTAGTGGCCTTTAAACAAATACCACCCTTGTTCTCATTTCAGTGTTTTATGCAATAATAGCCATTTCTCCAATGTCTTCCTTTACTGATGCTTTACTTTGTACTGCTGATTTGCAGTTGACAGAGAAGTTAGATATACTCTAAATCAGGCAGTTAGGAAAAACTTTGAGGCCAGCCATTTGCCATATAAAATACTCTCACTGGGGCTCTTTATTTTTTGTTTATAAACAAAGCTTCAGTGTGGAGAATGGTCTCATTTAATCCTCTTTCTCTGGTTTATCTGGAATGGAAAGTACTGACCTCAGTGCCACTGAGCACTGAGAGGAAAAGAAAAAGATTTGGATCTCTTGATGTCACTGGGAGTGAATGAGAAATGAACATTTTTAACTAGGACTTTGGCAAACTTGTCAGATAAGCAAACTCCTTTAAAAAAAAAATGCCCTTTAAACACGAACTACTTTACATAAATAAAACTGCTTGACTCCCTTTTTAGTAACATTTGCTAAATACTGCAATCCAAAGTCAGATATTTGTAAAATATATTTTTTATTTGAGACTGAAGTCCTTGCTATTTTGTTTCTTTTCTTTGGCTGAAAACATGTTGGATACTTTTGCAGTGAATGGAATTAATTATTATTAATCCAGTACTGTTGGCATATTCTGTGCTGTACACGACTTAATAGAGGAGCCCTAAATACCTTTTATTCTGTGTTGGACAAAATGACAATACACTTTGTACCCAGTCCTGGTAGTATTTTTACACTACAATGTGGTGTAAGATTGTCATTTCATTTGGCTCACACCCATAGTTTCCTTTATTGGACAATTGCTTGGCAGTGTTCAAGGACATAAATTGTGAGGAGAGTTCTGAACAGTAAAGATGAAAACAAAATCAAACAAACAAAAAGCAGTGTCTGAGGTTCCCAAAGGAAGATACTGGGTCATGAGTGATGTAAGTAGGAGGAGTGGTGAGAAAAACCTCAGCTAAAGTGGAAAGGAAGCATCGAAGCGATTATGGAACAAAGAATGAGGTGTTTTCTTACTAGACGTTGAAGAAAGAAAAGTCTTATTCAGAGGTTGTTTTTTAATTCTTTTGCCTATCTCATCCTCTGTTTATTTAATTCCTTCTGCCTGTTATGTAAAGTATCATCATCTAAGAGTGCTAAGCATTTTACACAGTTCTCATCATTTCTTAATGTTTAATTTTAAAATATCTTTTAAATTTAATCACAATTTTTATCAAGATAATATCTGCTTAGTTAGGAAAATCAAACAGTAACACAGGCCTGTAATAAAAATCAAAAGTCTTCTATAATGGCCACTCCCAGAGATGACAAAGTATAATTTTCAAAAGTGGTTAAATCATGTCCTTTCATCCAGATATAAAATGAATATATAACAAATATTTTATTTAATTCATTAATTACTAAGGCAATCATTTTTAAAGGAGAACCACAAAACCAGACAAATATGTAAACTCATTAGAAATTATTTGCATTATTGTTAGTTTCCTGGAAATTTCTTCCTTCTCTACAGAGGTGCAAAATAGCTGAAAGTCAGTGAAAGGCAAGAGCCCTGTGGAATTTTATTATCTGGAAGGATATGCTCTGAACAAGGCACATTCATTTATTGATGTCACCTCATGATTTTTTTTTTCAGTCCTTCCACAGTCTTTCACAATTTTTCCTCACAGAGACCACCATATTCTATTCTTGTAGCTACTTTAGTATTTAGCTCTATATTTATTTTATTTTATTTATTTTATATTTTCAACTTTTATTTTAGGTTCAGGGGTACATGTGCAAGTTTGTTATATAGGTAAATTACATGTCAAGAGAATTTGGTGTATAGATTATTTCATCGCCCAGGTAAGACACATAGTACTCAATAGGAAATTTTTCAATCCTTTCCTTCCTCCCACCCTCTACCCTCAAGTAGGCCCCAGTGTCTATTTTCCCCCTCTTTGTGTCCATGTGTATTCAATGTTTATCTCCACTTATAAGTGAGATCATGCAGTATTTGGTTATCTGTTCCTGTGTTAGTTCACCTGAGACAATAGCCTCCAGTTTCATCCATGTTGCTGCAAAGGACCTGATCTTGTCCTTTTCTATGGCTGTATAGTGTTCTATGGTAAATAGGGACCACATTTTCTTTATCCAGTCTATTGTTGATGTACCCCAGATTTTATAATAGCACACTTTATACAGTTTTTCCATAATTGTTCCAGTTTGCATATGAGTTATTGACATTTGTTATCTAGAAAATGAGGATTAACTCTCATATGTGACTCTTCACACAAGCTCTTCTTTCCCTATCTCAATCATCATCAAATTATTGCCAAATTTGGTCGATTCTCTATGTGGCTGCCATTTTGGGACTTTTCTTTACAGAATACATAGGAATTAATTCCTTCTACCTGTTTCTTCTGCTAGGCCCTCTATTTTCGTGATCCTGTATCTTCTTTTTTTTTGGAGTGAATTTTTTTTTTTTTATTATACTTTGAGTTCTGGCATACATGTGCAAAATGTGCAGGTTTGTTACATAGGTATATATGCGCCATGTTGGCTTGCTGCACGCATCAACTCGTCCTTTACATTAGGTATTTCTCCTAATGCTCTCCCTTCCCCAGGTTCCCATGCCTGACAGGCCCCTCCCTGTGTCCATGTGTTCTCATTGTTCAACTCCCACTTATGAGTGAGAACATGTGGCGTTTTTTTTTCTGGCCTTGTGATAGTTTGCTGAGAATGATTGATTCCAGCTTCATCCATGTCCCTGCAAAGGACATGAACTCATCTTTTTTATGGCTGTGTAGTATTCCATGGTGTATATGTGCCATACTTTCTTTATCCAGTCTGTTATTGATGGACATTTAGGTTGGTTCTAAGTCTTTGCTATTGTGAACAGTGCTGCAATAAACTTGCGTGTGTATGTGTCTTTACAGTAGCATGATTTATAATCCTTTGGGTAGATACCCAGTAATGGGATCGCTGGGTCAAATGGTACTTCTAGTTCCAGATCCTTGAGAAATCGCCACATGGTCTTCCACAATGGTTGAACTAATTTACACTTCCACCAACAGTGTAAAAACATTCCTATTTCTCTGTATCCTCTCCAGCATCTGTTGTTTCCTGACTTTTAAAATGATAGCCATTCTAACTGGCATAGGATGATGGTATCTCTTTGTGGTTTTGATTTGCATTTCTCTAATGACCAGTGATGATGAGCTTTTTTTCATAGGTCTGTTGGCTGCATAAATTTCTTCTTTTGAGAAGTGTCTGTTCATATCCTTTGCCCACTTTTTGATGAGGTTGTTTGTTTTTTTCTTGTAAATTTGTTTAAGTTCTTTGAAGATTCTAGATATTAGCCCTGTGTCAGATGGATAGATTGCAAATTTTTCTCCCATTCTGTAGGCTGCCTGTTCACTCTGATGATAGTTAATTTTGCTGTGTGGAAGCTCTTTAGTTTAATTGGATCACACTTGTCTATTTTGGCTTTGGTTGCCATTGCTCTTGGTGATTTAGTCATAAAGACATTGCCCATGCCTATGTCCTGAATGGTATTGCCTAGGTTTTCTTCTAAGGTTTTTATGGTTTTAGATCTTACATTTAAGCCTTTAATCCATCTTGAGTTAATTTTTGTATAAGGTGTAAGGAAGGGATCCAGTTTCAGCTTTCTGCATGTGGCTAGCCAGTTTTCCCAACAGCATTTATTAAACAGGGAATCCTTTCTCCATTGCTTGTTTTTGTCAGGTTTGTCAAAGATCAGATGGTTGTAGATGTGTGGCATTATTTCTGAGGCCTCTGTTCTGATCCATTGGTCTATATATCTGTTTTGGTACCAGTACCATGCTGTTTTGGTTACTGTGGCCTTGTAGTATAGTTTGAAGTCAGGTAGCATGATGCCTCTAGCTTTGTCCTTTTTGCTTAGGATTCTCATGGCTATGCAGGCTCTTTTTTTGGTTCCATATGAATTTTAAAGTATTTTTTTCCAATTCTGAGAACAAAGTCAGTGGTAGCTTGATGGGGATAGCATTGAATCTCTAAATAACTTTGGGCAGTATAACCATTTTCACAATATTGATTCTTCCTATCCATGAGCATGGAATGTTTTTCTATTTGTTTGTGTCCTCTCTTATTTCCTTGAGCAGTGGTTTGTAGTTCTCCTTGAAGACGTCCTTCACATCCCTTGTAAGTTGTATTCCTAGATATTTTATTATCTTAGTAGCAATTGTGAATGAGAGTTCACTCATGATTCAGCTCTCTGTTTGTCTGTTATTGGAATATAGGAATGCTGGTGATTTTTGCACATTGATTTTGTATCCTGAGACTTTGCTGAAGTTGCTTATCAGCTTAAGGAGATTTGGGACTGAGACGATGGGATTTTCTAAATATAGAATCATGTCATCTGCAAACAGAGACAATTCGACTTCCTCTTTTTCTAATTGAATACCCTTTATTTCTTTATCTTGCCTGCCTGCCCTGGCCAGAACTTCCAATACTATATTTAATAGGAGTGGTGAGAGAGGGCATCTTTGTCTTGTGCCAGTTTTTAAAGGGAATGCTTCCAGTTTTTGCCCATTCAGTGTCATATTGGCTGTGGGTTTGTCATAAATAGCTCTTATTATTTTGAGATTGATTCCATTGATACCTAGTTTATTGAGAGTTTTTTTTTTTTTTTTTTTTTTTTTTTTTTTTTTTAGCATGAAGGGCTGTTGAATTTTGTTGATGGCCTTTTCTACATCTACTAAGATAATCACGAATTTTTTGTCAATGGTTCTGTTTATGTGATGGATTACATTTACTGATTTGCATATGTTGAGCCAACCTTTCATCCCAGGGATGAAGCCCCTTGATCATGGTAGATAAGCTTTTGATGTGCTGCAGATTTGGTTTGCCAGTATTTTATTGAGGACTTTTGCATCAGTGTCATCAGGGGTATTGGCCTAAAATTCTCTTATTTTATTGTGTCTCTGCCAGATTTTGATATCAGGATGACACTGGCCTCATAACATGAGTTAGGGAGGATTACCTCTTTTTCTATTGAATGGAATAGTTTCAGAAGGAATGGTACCAGCTCCTCTTTTGCCTCTGGTAGAATTCAACTTGAATCCGTCTGGTCCTGGATTTTTTTTGGTTGGTAGGCTATTAATTACTGCCTCAATTTCAGAACCTGTTATTGGTCTATTCAGAGATTCGACTCCTTCCTGGTTTAGTCCAGGAATTTATCCATTTCTTCTAGATTTTCTAGTTTATTTGCCTAGAGTTGTTTATAGTATTCTCTGATGGTAGTTTGTGTTTCTATGGGATCGGTGGTAATATCCCGTTTATCATTTTTTATTGCGTCAATTTGATTCTTCTCTCTTTTCTTATTTATTAGTCTTGCTAGCGGTCTATCTATTTTGTTTATCTTTTTTTAAAAAAATATCAGCTCCTGGATTCATTGATTTTTTGAAGGGTTTTTTGTGTCTCTATCTCCTTCAGTTCTGCTCTGATCATAGTTATTTCTTGTCTTCTGGTAGCTTTTGGGTTTGTTTGCTCTTGCTTCTCTAGTTCTTTTAATTGTGATGTTAGGGTGTCAATTTTAGATCTTCCCTGCTTTCTCTTGTGGGCATTTAGTGCTATAAATTTTGCTCTACACACTGCTTTAAATGTGTCCCAGAGATTCTGGTATGTTGTATCTTCTTTCTCATGGGTTTCAAAGATAGCTTTATTTCTGCCTTCTTTTTGTTGTTTACCCAGTAGTCATTCAGAAACAGGTCGTTCGGTTTCCATATAGTTCTGCAGTTTTGAGTGAGTTTCTTAATTCCGAGTTCTAATTTGATTGCACTGTGGTCTGAGAGACAGTTTGTTGTGATTTCTGTTCTTTTACATTTGCTGAGGAGTGTTTTACTTCTAGTTATGTGGTCAATTTTAGAATAAGTGTGATGTGGTGCCGAGAAGAATGTATACTCTGTTGATTTGGGGTGGAGAGTTCTGTAGATGTCTATTAGGTCTGCTTGGTCCAGAACTGAATTCAAGTCCTGGATATCCTTGTTAATTTTCTGTCTCATTGATTTATCTAATATTGACAGTGGGGTGTTAAAATCTCCCACTATTATTGTGTGGGAGTCTAAGTCTCTTTGTAGACCTCTAAGAATTTGCTTTATGAATCTGGGTGCTCCTGTATTGGGCGTATATATATTTAGGATAGTTAGTTCTTCTTGTTGAATTGATCCCTTTACCATTATGTAATGGCCTTCTTTGTCTCTTTTGATGTTTGCTGGTTTTAAGTCTGTTTTATCAGAGACCAGGATTGCAACCCCTGATTTTATTTATTTATTTATTTTGCTTTCCATTTGCTTGGTAGATCTTCTTCCATCTATTTATTTATTTATTTATTTATTTATTTATTTATTTTTGAGACGGAGTTTCGGTCTTGTTGCCCAGGCTGGAGTGCAATGACACAATCTCCCCTCACTGCAACTTCTGCCTCCTGGGTTCAAGTGATTGTCCTGCCTCAGCCTCCTGAGTAGCTGGGATCACAGGCATGTGCCACCATGCCCGGCTAATTTGGTATTTTTATTAGAGATGGGGTTTATCCATGTTGGTCAGGCTGGTCTCAAACTCCTGACCTCAGGTGATCCACCCACCTCAGCCTCCCAAAGTGCTGGGATTACAGGTGTGAACCACCGCACCTGGCCCCGTTTCTCTATTTTGAACCTATGTGTGTCTTTGCATGTGAGATGGGTCTCCTGAATACAGCACACGAATGGGTCTTGACTGTTTAATTGTGCCTTTTAATTGTGGCATTTAGCCCATTTACATTTAAGGTTAACATTGTTGTGTGTGAATTTGATCCTGTCATTGTGATGTTAGCTGGTTATTTTGCCCATTAGTTGATGCAGTTTCTTCATAGCATCGATGGTCTTTACAATTTGGCATGTTTTTGAACTGGCTGGTACTGGTTGTTCCTTTCCATATTTGGTGCTTCCTTCAGGAGCTCTTGTAAGGCAGGCCTGGTGGTGACAAAATCTCTCAGCATTTGCTTGTCTGTAAAGGATTTTATTTCTCCTTTACTTATGAAACTTAGTTTGGCTGGATATGAAATTCTGGGTTGAAAATTCTTTGCTTTCAGAATGTTGATTATTGGTCCCTACTCTCTTCTGGCTTGTAGAGTTTCTGCCGAGAGATCCTCTGTTAGTCTGATGGGCTTTCCTTTGTGGGTAACCCGACCTTTCTTTCTGGCTGCCCTTAACACTTTTTCCTTCATTTCAACTTTGGTGAATCTGATGATTATGTGTCTTGGGGTTGCTCTTCTCAAGGAATATCTCTGTGGTGTTCTCCGTATTTCCTGAATTTGAATGTTGGCCTGCTTTGATAGCTTGGGAAAGTTCTCCTGGATAATACCCTGAAGAGTGTTTTATAACTTGGTCCCATTCTTCCTGTCACTTTCAGGTACACCAATCAATGGCAGATTTGGTCTTTTCACATAGTCTCATATTTCTCGGAGGCTTTATTTCTTTTCACTCTTTTTTTCTCTAATCTTCTCACTTTATTTCATTAATTTGATTTTCAATCACTGATATCCTTGTTCTGCTTGATCGATTCGGCTACTGAAGCTTGTGTATGCTTCACGAAGTTCTCACGCTGTGTTTTTAGCTCCATCAGGTTGTTTATGTTCTTCTCTACACTATTTATCCTAGTTAGCCGTTTGTCTAATCTTTTTTCAAGGTTTTTAGCTTCCTTGCAATGGGTTAGAACATGCTCCTTCAGCTCAGAGAAATTTGTTATAACCCACTTTCTGAAGCCTACTTCTGTCAATTCATCAAACTCATTCTCCGTCCAGTTTTGTTCCCTTGCTGGCAAGGAGTTGTGATCCTTTGGAGGAGAAGAGGCATTCTGGTTTTTGGAATTTTCATCCTTTCTGTGGTGGTTTCTCCCCATCTTTGTGGTTTTATCTACTTTTTGTCTTTGTTGTTGGTGACCTAAGGATGGGATTTTGGTGTGGATTTCCTTTTTGTTGATGTTGATGCTATTCCTTTCTGTTTGTTAGTTTTCTTCCTAACAGTCAGGTCCCTCCGCTGCAGGTCTGTTGGAGTTTGCTGGAGCTCCACTCCAGACCCTATTTGCCTGAGTATCACCAGCAGAGGCTGTAGAACAGCAAATATTGCTGCCTGATTTTTCCTCTGGAAGCTTCGTCCCAGAGGGGCACCGTCAGATGCCAGCCAGGGCTCTCCTGCATGAGGTGTCTGTTGGCCCCTACTGGGAGGTGTTTCCTAGTCAGGCTACACGGGGGTCAGGGACCCACTTGAGGAGGCAGTCTGTCTGTTATCAGAGCTCAGACTTCATGCTGGGAGAACCACTGCTCTCTTCAGAGCTGTCAGGAAGGGACATTTAAGTCTGTAGAAGCTGTGCCCACAGCTGCCCTTCCCCCAGGTGCTCTGTCTCAGGGAGATGAGGGTTTTATCTATAAGTCCCTGACTGAGGCTTCTGTCTTTTGTTCAGATATGCCATGCCCACAGAGGTGGAATCTAGAGAGGAAGCGGACCTTGCTGAGCTGTGGTGGGCTCTGCCCAGTTTGATCTTCCCAGAGACTTTGTTTACACTGTGAGCATAAAATTGCCTACTCAAGCCTCAGTAATGGTGGACACCCCTCCCCCTGCCATGCTTCAGCCTCCCAGGTCAATCTTAGACTGCTGTGCTAGCAGCAAGAATTTCAAGCCAACAGATCTTAGCTTGCTGGGCTCCATGGGCATAGGACCCACTGAGCCAGGCACTGGAGGGAAGCTCCCGTTCTGCCAGTTGTGAAGACTGTGGGAAAAGCACAGTAGTTGGGCAGGAATGTACGTTGCACCTGGTATAGTCTTTCATGGCTTCCCTTGGCTAGGAAAGAGAAATCCTCCAACCCTTTGTACTTCCTGGGTGAAGCGACGACCTGCCCTGCCTCGGCTCACCCTCTTCGGGTACACCCACTGTCCAACCAGACCCAGTGAGATGAACAAGGTACCTCAGTTGGAAATGCAGAAATCACCCGTATTCTGCGTCAATCTCACTGGGAGCTGCAGACCAGAGCTGTTCCTATTCGGCCATCTTGCCAGAAATCCTTTCTACTTTTGCATTTTAGCTTGTCCACTTCTGTCAGGTTAGTTACAATTTAAAGTATATTGCTTATTGTAGAACTAAAGGTATAATAAGAACTGATGAGACAAGATCTAAATGAGTATGAGGTTTTCTCAAGTTCCTGAAATCATCCCTGTAATATGATGTTACACCTACTCTGCCTACATGTGACACTGAAGATGTGGAGACATCTGAGATGTCTGAAAAGGAGATCTCTGAGGCAGAAAGGAACCATTCCTGCCCATGCTGGTAATGTGTCTCAGAAGAAATGGTCATTAAAATGGTTTTCAATATGTATTTTGAATTTTTCCATTTCAATATTACATATCCATAAACTCCTCCTTTTTCAGAGGAGCATATAAAAAAAATGAATTTAACAAAATTAACCCAAATGAGTAGAAATGAGCTGCTGTTCCTTTGGGCCATGTATTATAGAAATACAAATGCTGAGAATAGATTCTTGGAAAGGGAAGATAGCAAGGTGCTTCACCTATTCATACCCAGGCCAAAGAGGATAAAAATAATTAGATAGACTCTTACAGGGATTCTTTACTCTTAATTAGGAGCGTGAAAAGAAACCTGAACAAGGTGTATTTGGTCTGAAGATAACAAGAAAAAATTTTCAGGGAAACAGTGAAACTTTATATCCTGAAAAATGTAAAATTATTCTGAAGAACATACTGAAAATTATACAATAATAAGTGATATTGCCTTGAAGATAAAATGAAACAAATGTATTCACTCTTTTTCTTCTTATATTTGTGACTTAATAATATATAAAAGCTTGAGTGCTTTTCCACAATAGCCTCTCCAGCCTCAGCTTCTTTCCATTATTGTGCTTCCAGTCCTTGCCCTGGGCATTCCATCTGCACCACGGGAAAGATGAGGGACAGGGACTCGGGGCAGTCCTGTAGCGAGTGGATCTAAGGAAGGCTAACTTGTTTGGTAGTTGAAAATCATCAACTACAGATAATTAGAATGTGAGAAACACATCTCCATGTAGCATCCCATCTGGCATTCTCTCCATTTTATTATGAATACAAATCTGGAGTTGTTAGTGTGTAATTCCAAACAAATATTTAGAGTTGTTTGTAGTTATAGAGCTGTTGAACATATTTATTTTGTTGTTTAATAGAAGTCTTGGGAGAGAAGTGTTATAAAAGTCATCATGGAGAAATGTTGGTAGTATAGTTAGTAAATTATTAGCTACCAGAGGCATTATCATCATTTCACAAATCTTGTAGGACTTACCTTTTGGTTTTAATTTGCTTTCTTTACACATCTCGATTCTAGTTTCAAAGGTGCTTGAATCTTGTTCAGAAAACTAGTACTATTCCATAAAATTTCTTTTTGCTTTCTCCTGTAAAAAGGAAGCTCTCTGGGTTTCCAGAGTGGTATCACACATCTCATGTTTTACCTTCTCTTTTAGATATTTTCTTTAGTTACGGTGTTTATTCATCCTTTCAATAGAGAGAGAGAGGGAAGTTCTGTTGGCTGCTATTGACTTAGCATCAGATAGATATTCAGCTGCATTTTTTTAGAAAGCAGTGCAGGTTCCCATCCAAATATTTCATTGGGGATTTATTTACTTACACTCAAAGTACACCAGGAGCAAGATATTTTTCTACATTCGATATGGTCACCCCTGCCATGGCACAAGCCAGGAGACCCTAACCATACTACCGGTGTCCAAGTGCTTGAATAAATGGAAACTAGCTATATGAATATGATTCTAGGAGTTACAAAATTGCTTATCAATGTGAAAGAAGTAAAAATAAACCAGGATCCCAGTATTGGAGAGTCAGGAAAGTATTCACTGAGAAAATGACATGAGGTAGCTTTTGAACAATGATGAGACATTTCCCAGGCAGAAAACATAGGCTGAATCTATCCTGGGCAAAGAAAGTGGTGTGAGAAAAGCAGGGAGGTATGAAACAGCATGGCACATTGAGGGAAACGGAAGCCATTTAATGAAGCTGGAAAGCAGAGGGGAGGAGAGAGTTGGCAAGAAAAGAGGCCAAAAAACTGAATGAAGACTGGATCATGCAGTTCTCATAAAATGGGCTACTGGTATGTTAAAACATGGGAATACTTCCGATTGGCAAGCAAGTGTGTTTGTGTGTGTGTGTGTGTGTGTGTGTGTGTGTGTGTGTTGTGTGGTGTGCATGTGTTTGAGATAACCTACAGTCACATTTGTCAGGTGTTCAAATTAACCCACCCAGGGGATGTCTTGTGATTCATGGAAACATCCTGTCTCTGAGTAAAGAATCTTATTGTGAGTTCCCCGAATTGTTGGCATACTGATTAATTCATGACCTGCTGACATTGAAAAGGACACTGATTTGTTTATGAATCATGAAGCTTTACTGATTACTTTGCAGGTGAACATTTTAGCTTAGCTATTTTCATCTATTAATATATGTTACAAGATGTAGCTGATGATTGTAACCTCAGTATTGTACCCTCCAATGAAAAGGACAGTTCCAGTATCTGGAGTCCTCTTCCCTTCTAAACTTTCCTCTGAAAGTTTTCCAATATGTAGCAGACTCTGGAACTCCCAATTTTGTTGGTGTCTTCCTGGGTTGATAGTCACATTTGGGTTCCAATAAATCTTTATCAAATTATTTCTGTTTCACCAGTCTTAGTTTTGGTTGACCTATATAAAATCATATATTATCTATAATTTATATAGAGTTTATAATGCAGAATTTAGCTTATTTAGAAAATAAATTGGAATGTATTTATTTTCTATTGCATTATTTGTTAGTAGTACCATAAATTTTGTTGAATGTTGTTAATATCCTCTGTTCTTAGCCATACCAGGGGTAGGGTGACTAAGCCTCTACTGTGCCATCTTTTAACATTTTGAACACAGTGATATATGCACATGGGTCACCCTTCAAACTTTTTTAGAAAAGGTTTGTACAGAAAAGCATTAATTTCCCAAAGGTACTGTGGAAGGGATCTTTCCTAATTCCCAGTCTCCCTTCCAACCTCCAGACATGCTTCCTTAGGAAAAGCATACCTAACTCTTTCAGTAGTTAATTAAGAGAATACTCAGATAGTAAGAAGAATTTTTGCATGGTTGTTAAAATATATAAAATTATTTCCTTTCTGTATCTCATTGAACCAAAATCCCTCAGTACGTGTTTACCTAAATAATTACAACATGGAGGTATGTTACAGAACAACTTATTTTAAATAAATGTGCAAACATTGATAAAAATTTGGGGCCAATGAAAACCAATATGTGCCCTAATTACACAGTACATAACACTTATTGAAGTTCTGTGTGTGCCAGGGACTACATGAGGCATCTTTCTTATATTTAATATTTCATTTAATATTTGTAATTATCACATGAACTAGACTTTATAAGCACATTATAGGTCATAAAACCTGTTCATTGTGTAGTAAGTCATTACTTGATTGTTGGTCTGTCACTTAATTTCTTAGAACTGTTCCATTTTCTAACACTATCCAGATGGTCAACAGTATGTCCACAATTGGTTGATCTAATTCCTCTCCCCAGGACCCTAGACCCTTTCTAGGACCAGAAAGATTTCTGTACTGTTTGGCTCCTGCCAGCCTTGCTTCTCCAGAGTTGGACCCTGGGCCGTATCGTCCACATGAATGGAAGAGCCTGTAATTTTCTGGGTATTTTCTAACATAATTACCTGCCCTCATGACTTACAAAGAGAGTTTGCACCTGGGATGTCTCTCTTGACAGTTTCTGTTCACCAGATTGGACATCTTTGTATTGATGATGGCAAAAAACCTCACCACCTTACTTGAGGATTTTTGTATTACCCAGTTACCTTCTCTGCATCTCATCTCTAAGGAGGGTTCTTTTCTACAGATCAGTCCTATATTCTCCACTCAGTGTTAGCTTCTCCCAAGGCCCTGTCAGCCGCAGAGATTGACATATGAGAATGTTTCATGTTCAAACTCATCCAAGTCTCATCAAGCAGAAACTGCCACATGTCACATGCTAAACATATTGTTTTGCTTATCTTTTCTCACAATTAATGATTATTTTATTGCTAGTAAACTCCTTTAAAAAATTGTTGACTTTTCACTTACTTTTGAATGTCCTATTGTTCTTTTCCTACAGGTGGTTCAGATGAACATATTAGGGTTTGTTGATTCACACATTTCCACTAGGGTTTGCTGATCTGGAAGAGTTTTGTTGTCTTCAAGTGGTGCTTTAGTGTGTGTGTGTGTGTGTGTGTGTGTGTGTGTATACACAGTGGTGCAGTCCCATGGTCCTGTCTTGATTTTAAGCTTCTAGAAGACAGGAGTTTTACACTTTAAATGATGCATATTTATATGATGACCTGAAGTAGGTGTTTTTTTTTTTTTTTTTGAGATGGAGTTTAGGTCTTGTTGCCCAGGCTGGAGTGCAGTGGCACCATCTCAGCTCACTACAACCTCCGCCTCCCATGTTCAAGCGATTCTCCTGTCTCAGCCTCCTGAGTAGCTGGGATTACAGGCGCCTGCCACTGCATCCGGCTAATTTTTTGTAATTTTAGTAGAGACAGGGTTTCATCATGTTGGCCAGGCTGGTCTCGAACTCCTGACCTCAGGCAATCCACCCACCTCGTCCTCCCAAAGTGCTGGGATTACAAGCACGAGCCACCACGCCCATCCAGTATTAGTATTCTTACCCTGGCTCTACCATTAACCATCCTTGGGTCTGTTAGGATCCCTTAAATTCTTTTGATGTAAGTTTTATTATGTACAGAATAAGGTATTTCTCCCTCATCCTCCTAATTTCCCTCCAGCAATACAGTCCAGTCCTTCCCATAAGACTGTTTCTCCAAAACATTTTTATGAGCATCATGAAATTGGAAGGCTTAAATACCAAGTCACAACAAAGATGGTTAAATATTATATTAACCATTCCTATTATTTATATGTTTCAATTTCTTTCAAAAGCATCTGGCTTTCCAGAGCTCAGGTTTTGTTCCCCCGTTGTATCCTGTGGTTCAGGAACCATATTTTTAGTTTTGCTAAACTGCTAAGCAGGTAGCCCAGAGGATTTAGGCTAACTGATAAGCTAAAAGTAAAGTTGCTGGTGCCAAAAAAAAAAAAAAAGTTTCTCCTTGATTTCCTCTCATAATCTTCCTAAGAAGACATACAATCTCCAGACAGGCTGGTTTAAGAAAAAACCTTTTGTCAAGGCAAAACACCTGCCCTGGAACCAACTGAACAGATTGTGCAGTTCTACTCCATGACAGCTGTAAGAAAGAAGCTTGGAAACTGCTAATTCAATCAAGATCAGTTTAATGCAATTTGAAAGATTTCCAATATAAATCAGGCCATGTTGCTATTTGGAAAAAAGTGTCCCTTACAGAAACGCATAGCTTAATGACAAGCACTGGCAGACTGAAAATTTTGCAGGGACTCTTGATGAAAATGAGAGTTAATAGACCTGGTCTCCATCCAAAGCAAATCTATAATGAATTGGAATGAAGTAATTAGAAAAGTATCTGATGGGGAAAGCCAGAAACTTTCACTACATATAAAGACAAAACATTTGATGAACTGAAAATTCCACTAAACAGTTAAGCCCATGCACTCTCCCCTTCATATTTCCAGGCCCCAAACCAAAGAGCAAATCTGTTTGGTTTACACAATATAAGATAATAAAACCACCGGAGAAGTCAGTGACTCATGATCTGGGATCAAGAAAGAATAATAAATGAAAAAATAGACTCCTTCTATACAAAAGTACTGAGTATCTCAGACATGTAGGGAAAGTTCCTGAGATTGAATTGTCTCTCTTCAGTTGATTAGCAAATACCTTAACCCAGGAATTGCAAATTTAAAGGTCGAATTGGTAAAAATAAATGAGATAAGCATAGAGATGGTGGGACCTGCTGGCACAAAGCCTGTCTCAAAGTGACAGCCACTACTTAGTTCCAGCTGTTTGTGGTCAAGGGTATATTTGTCCTCAGTGTGCCAGATCTTCTGAAATTTTAAGAGAAACTAGGAACCCATAATTTCTGTGAAACATTCACATTTTAAATGTTGGCTTAAATTTAGAATATAACAGAAACATTTTTTGAGTGAAACCAAGCACACTTGTGGCCCTCTAGCTGTGACTGCTCCAGCCTCTCTACTTCACAGACCTCATTCACAATAGGGACAATGCCTTCTTCACATTTTTTGCAAAAGAAATTTCTAGGTTTGAAAGTGGTGGGGAAAGAATTTGCATGTTTTAATACTTTTGTTGTATATTGTCATATTGGCTCAGCAACCGCAAAACAGTTCATACTCCCACAAGCAGTATAAAAAATAGCTACTCTTCATTCTCTGAACAGTACTGGTACAAATGGGCATATATGTAAATTCATTAATGATTTTTTTAAAATTAAAGCATCCTTATTTCTAATTATAATTTTTTTTCTTTTTTATTATACTTTAAGTTTTGGGTTCATGTGCAGAACGTGCAGGTTTGTTACATAGGTCTACATGTGCCATGGTGGTTTGCTGCACCCATCAACCCATCATCTACATTAGGTATTTCTCCTAATGCTATCCCTCCCCTAGCCCCCCAACCCCTGACAGGCCCCACTGTGTGATGTTTGCCTCCCTGTGTCCATGTGTTCTCATTGTTCAACTCCCACTTATGAGTAAAAACATGCGGCGTTTGGTTCTCTGTCCTTGCGATAGTTTGCTGAGAGTGATGGTTTCCAGCATCATCCATGTTCCTGCAAAGGACATGAACTCATTCTTTTTTATGGCTGCATAGTATTCCATGGTGTATATGTGCCACATTTTCTTTTTCAGTCTATCATTGATGGGCATTTGGGTTGGCTCCAAGTCTTTGCTATTGTGAACAGTGCCGCAATAAACATACATGTGCATGTGTCTTTGTAGTAGAATGATTTATAATCCTGTGGGTAGATACGCAGTAATGGGATTGCTGGGTCAAATGATATTTCTAGTTTTAGATCCTTGAGGAATCGCCACATGGTCTTCCACAATGGTTGAACTAATTTACACTCCCACCAACAGTGTAAAAGCATTCCTATTTCTACACATCCTCTCTAGCATCTGTTCTTTCCTGACTTTTTAATAATCACCATTCTAACTGGCATGAGATGGTTTCTCATTGTGGTTTTTATTTGCATTTCTCTAATGACCAGTGATGATGAGCTTTTTTTCATGTTTGTTGGCTGCATAAATGTCTTCGTTTGAGGAGCGTCTGTTCATATCTTTCTCCCACTTTTTGATGGGGCAGTTTGTTTTTTTCTTGTAAATTTGTTAAAGTTCTTTGTAGATTCTGGATATTAGCTCTTTGTCAAATGGATAGATTGCAAAATTTTTCTCCCATGCTGTAGCTGCCTCTTCACCCTGACAATAGTTTATTTTGCTGTGCAGAAGCTCTTTAGTTTAATTAGATCCCATTTGTCTATTTTGGCTTTTGTTGCCATTGCTTTTGGTGTTTTAGTCATGAAGTCTGTGCCCATGCCTATGTCCTGAATGGTATTGCCTAGGTTTTCTTCTAAGGTTTTTATGGTTTTAGGTCTTACATTTAAGCCTTTAATCCATCTTGAGTTAATTTTTGTATAAGGTGTAAGGAAGGGATCCAGTTTCAGCTTTCTGCATGTGGCTAGCCAGTTTTCCCAACAGCATTTATTAAATAGGGAATCCTTTCTCCATTGCTTGTTTTTGTCAGGTTTGTCAAAGATCAGATGGTTGTAGATGTGTGGCATTATTTCTGAGGCCTCTGTTCTGATCCATTGGTCTATATATCTGTTTTGGTACCAGTACCATGCTGTTTTGGTTACTGTGGCCTTGTAGTATAGTTTGAAGTCAGGCAGCATGATGCCTCTAGCTTTGTCCTTTTTGCTTAGGATTCTCATGGCTATGCAGGCTCTTTTTTTGGTTCCATATGAATTTTAAAGTATTTTTTTCCAATTCTGAGAACAAAGTCAGTGGTAGCTTGATGGGGATAGCATTGAATCTCTAAATAACTTTGGGCAGTATAACCATTTTCACAATATTGATTCTTCCTATCCATGAGCATGGAATGTTTTTCTATTTGTTTGTGTCCTCTCATTTCCTTGAGCAGTGGTTTGTAGTTCTCCTTGAAGAGGTCCTTCACATCTCCTTGAAGAGGTCCTTGTACGTTGTATTCCTAAGTATTTTATTCTCTTAGTAGCAATTGTGAGTGCGAGTTCACTCATGATTTGGCCCGCTATTTGTTTTTTATTGGTGTATAGGAATGCTTGCGATTTTTGCACATTGATTTTATATCCTGAGACTTTGCTGAAGTTGCTTATCAGCTTAAAGAGATTTTGGGCTGAGACAATGGGGTTTTCTAAATATACAATTGTGTCATCTGCAAACAGAGACAATTTGACTTCGTCTTTTCCTAATTGAATACCCTTTGTTTCTTTCTCTTGCCTGATTGTCCTGGCCAGAACTTGCAATACTATGCTGAATGGAGTGAAGAGAGAGGGCATCCTTGTCTTGTGCCAGTTTTCCAAACAAATGGTTCCAGTTTTTGCCCATTCAGTATGATATTGGCTGTGGGTTTGTCACAAATAGCTCTTATTATTTTGAGATTTTTCCATCAATAGAGTGCATTGAGAGTTTTTAGCATAAAGGGCTGTTGAATTTCGTTGAAGGCCTTTTCTGCATCTATTGAGATAATCATGTGGTTTTTGTCATTGGTTCTGTTTGTGTGATCCATCACAATTATAATTTTTTTAAAAGAATACTCATTGGAATATAGAAAAACTAGATGAGAAAACATTCAAATCTTTCATCTTTCCAAGTGACTCCCTTCACATATATTTAGACACACATACACACACACACAAATACACAGATGAATTTTATATCAATGAGGTTATTTTGTAAATATTATGTTGTTATGTGCTCTTTTTCACTAAGTAATACGTCAGAAAGTTAATTCTGTGTCACTACCAGTATAGCTATACCTTATTATTTTAATAGACTTTAAAGAATTCCAGGATAAATATCTTTACTCAAATAAATTAAAATACAAGACTATCATGGCTGGTTATTTAAGCAGACCCTGTTTGTGGACATTAAGTTTGTTTGCAATAGTTCACTGTTAAAACAATGTAACAATAAGCATTCATATATTAGACATATTTAATCACTTGGCAATTATCTCCTTGGAATTATTTCCTGAGTCATAGTGAATATATATTTAAATTTTGGTGAATGTAGTCAAATGATCTTTTAAAGGTTTGCATTAATTTACATTCTTACCAACAAGATAGGATACATTCAAAATTTTGTGCTTTTGTATATCTTTTTGTTCTTTAGGGGGAGGTGGGTCCATCTGATAGATGAAAAGTATGTAGTCAATCTTGTATTTATTTCATTTTCTCAGTTAGCCAAGTTGAATTTTTAAATAGTATATTAAAATTGCAATTTTTGGAAATTGCCTGAATGTTTTGTGCTTTTTATTTTAGAGCTATTTGTATACTATACTAGAATTATCAATTTCTTGTCCATCAAATGTGTAGCAAATATTATTTTCCAAATTTAGTATTTGTATTACAATTTTTTTAAAGTCATACATTTGCCATAGATAAATTTAATTCTTATTTACTTATTTTTATAATTAAGTCTACCAAAGTTCCTTTGCTCTCTGTATTTAGTGATATATTAAAAAGCCCTTCCTCATCTAAATTCTGCTTTAAAACTTACCATATCTTGGGGAAAGATTTCTGACCAAGTTCTGAAAAGTAACTGCGACGAAAACAAAAATTGGCAAGTGGGATCTAATTAAAGTTCTGCATAGCAAAAGAAACTATCAACAGAGTGAACAAAAACCTATAGAATAGGAGAAAATATTCACAAACTATGTGTCTAACAAATGTCTAATATCCAGAATCCATAAGAAATTTAAACAATTCAGCAAGCAAAAACAACCCCATTATAAATGGGCAAAAGACATGATCAGACACTTCTCAAAAGAAGACACACAGTGGCCAAGAAATACATAAAAAAAGTTCCACATGATTAATCATTAGAGAAACGCAAATAAAAACTACAATGAGATACTATCTCACACCAGTCAGAATGGTTGTTACAATAAAGTCAAAAAACAACAGATGCTGAAGAGGCTGTAGAGAAAAGGGAACATTTATACACTGTTCATTGGGAATGTTAGTTCAGCCAGTATGGAAAGCAGTTTGGAGATTTTTCAAAGATAAGATGGAACTACCATTTGACCCAGGAATCCCATTACTAGGTATATATCCAAAAGAAAATAAATTGTTTTACCAAAAAAACCACAAGCGCTCATATATTTATAGTACCACAATTCACAATGGCAACAATGTGGAATGAACCTAGGTGCTTAATGGTGGTGGGCTGAGTAAAGAAAATACAGTATATATACACCATGGAATACTATGCAGCAGTAAAAGAGAACAAAATCATGTGTTTTGCAGCAACATGGATGCAGTTGGAGGCCATTGTTCTACGTGAATTAACACAGGAACAGAAAACAAAATAACATACGTTATCACTTATAAGTGGGAGTAAACATTGGATAATTGTAGACATGGTGATGGCAACAATACACATTGGGGGCTATGGAGGAGCAAAGGAGAGCAAGGTTGAAAAACTATCAGGTACTATACTCAGTTCCTGAGTGAAAAAATCCCCTGTACACCAGACCTCATCATAATGCAATATACTTAAGTAACAAACCTACACCTGAAATCGTACCCCTGAATCTAAAATAAAAGTTGAAATTATAAAATAAAATAAATTATCAAAAAACCCTCATATTTTTTCCTGTAATTTTTGTTTTAATATTCACATTTAAATCTGTATTCTTTTTTAAATTTAAAAACTGTTTTATTGAAATCTCTTTTGTCCCATATATGTCTATTACAGTACAAAATTAGCTTAATTACTAAAATTTTACACAGTGTATTTTATAAATGAGGAGAGACAGACTTAAAGTTTTTCAGTTTTTCAGAATTTCCTGATTTCTCAAAAATGTATACTTTTGGCTGAATTATAATTTTGTCAGGAAAAAATTACATCTTTTTCACTGAATTTTTATCATGCTTAGAGATTAACAGTCATGTATTTATATTTATTTTTAACAGTGTTATATTTTATGCTTTAATATGTTTATTATAAGCACTGTATATTTATAGTGTTGCATCTTTCTTGTCAAGAATAAGTTATATTTCTCTAGTGATAGACATATGTATGTCCCTTAATACATTTTAATAATTTTCTTCATATGAGTTGTATATGTTTCGGTATGTATTTGCTGAGTTGTTTTGTTATTTAGAATGACATATTTTACAATTTCTTTTAAAATTTGCAACTGGTTACTTTTAGTTAGTAAGCACTTTCTTTTGAATCTTTTAAAGTTTTTCTGTCACAATTAAGTGGTTTCACATATATATTTTTTTATTTGAGCCTAATTTAATCAGAAGATGGTATAGTTGATATAACCACACAAACGACTTTCAAATATATGGAAAGTGATTTTAATTATATGCTGACTGCTCATATTAAAATTCTGTAAAATTAATTATAGCTACCATTCATGATCCAGTAAAGTCAGTAATTTATAAAGAAAGCAAGAAAGAAACATATACACCCACACACATAATATATACGTACACATACAGTCCACTTGTCTCTCTATTTCTTATTCTCAGTTGTGTAAGGGTGAAATGATGAAATTAAATTATCTTTGTTTCAGAAAAACAAGGGAGGCAGCTGCCTCCCCATTCTCTCCTTAGAGTGTCTGTTTGTAAACATGATAGGCTTAATATGAAGCTTGAACTTTTTATTTTAAAGCGCAAAGTCTTGGGCCTGTCTGTTCCTTGGGACTGCAAATATACTTCCAAATCAATTCATGATTTCATTATGTACTTTACAGGAGATAATGACCAGGTACATCTCTTTATCGAAGATACGAGACATTTTCATGTGTTTTTCTTCTACTTTACTCAGTAAATTTGTGTGAAATTCAGTCCAGAGTTTGTAGTCACTTTCATGCTACCTTACATCCATATAAATCTGACAATGCTTCTCAATAACAAATTGTGTTCTTTCTTCTGTATTGGTATGAAAGAATTTTTTTGTTGGCAATATTGTTTTATTTTCCCAGCATTTGATAAGATATGCATGTAGTGGCTTTAAAACAAACATCACATGTAAGAGTAATTTGTGGAATCAGAACATTAGATCCAATCAACATTATTTCAGATTCTTCTGATAATATAATCTAATAAATGTGATCAATTTCATTTTGGAATAGTCATTTTTTCTTTAATAATATAATGCTCCTTACAATTTTATTAGTGTGTATATATGCACATCCTTGTTGTAAATGTATCCTAAATAACATAAACTTTGCCTTTTATATTTTCTGTTCCAGAAAATATTATTGAAAGTTAATGGTGTGTTTTCCTGCAGCACTAATTAAGTACTTACATAAGCCAAAGCAACATCATTATTACTAAAATCCCATATTTTATCTTCTCAAAAGAATTCCTCTTGGCCCAGGCAAATAACTGAAACTTCCAAAGCAGTGCCCAATTCAGATGAACTCTGTGGATCACATAATGAATTTTTAATTGCATTGGGTAAAACAAATGCCTGGGAGCACTCAAAAGAAAAACAAAAATGTCTGGGTGGGTTTAAAACAGATGAGGAGAAAAATCAAATTACACAAAAATGATTAATGATTAAGCTAACTCTGCATTTTTTTTTTTTTTTTATCACTTTGGGGCTTTGAGCTGTCATCTTGAGATAACACACCTTTGGAATATGGCTCCCATGTTGAATCTGATGGGTTCGATAGTGACAGCTGTAAAACTTTGCCCAAGTAGCAATAGGTTTTTAATCCTCACTCACTAAGAGATCTCAAGGAGAACCACATTCCATCCCTAGACAGCAGTGTTTGTTGTTCTTCTTTCCCCTTCTCTCTTTCATAATTACTAAAAGTAAAGAGTGAGTCTCAGAATACAGTACTATGTTATAGGAGTCAGATACTCACAATTGGGAAAAACAGCTTCTTATGATGGAGCTAACTAGAATTCATTCACACATGAGATTAGTTGATTACATATATCTTTCAAAAAATAATATACTTTGAAACATGACTTATGTGTATATTATTAATGAGGTGGATGTGCACTCCTCAATATTTCTAGGCAATCAGGAAACTATCAATTCACATATAATGATACAATTAATGCAAAATAGGTTGAAATCCTGAAAATGACCACATGTACTGGAGTCATATTAAAGTAATGGAGAAGGTTTTGTAATAAAAGAAGAAATACATATTGTCATATACTAGCACTACTAAAAATGGGGATCTATGGAAAAATGATAATTATGTAGGTCCCCATTACCATCTAGAAAATATTTTTGCTAACTAAGTGATATTAGGATTTTTGTTTCTTTTCCAAGTATTCTTACAGGAAACGATGATGTACCAAGTTGCCACAACATTATAAAAACATTTTTAAAGTTTTCAACCACCTTTTGCTCTCTGACATTGTTTTTCCACTGTTGGAGGAATGTTCTGGAAGAGAATTTTACACTTGCTGATATGTGTGTTTGGTTATTTTGACAGTATTAATTTCAGAGGAAACAACTACGTTGTTATATTGGTTTATGAATAAGATTCATCTGAGTTGAGAATATGATCAGAAAATGATCAACTTACAACTTAATAAGCTAGCATTTTGCAAACTTGCTGAGTAAAGGAAGTGTAAGATAGCAATAAAAGAGCAACATAAAACAACCCCAACACACGTGCATACACACACACAGAATAATACCTAACACTAATATGACACAAATTTGTAGACATTATTCTAAACTGTTTTTCTTTAAATAATTTGTCTAATCCTTACAATAACCTTGTGAGTTCAGGGCTAAATTATTAGTAAGTAATAGAACAGAATTCACACCCAAAGTAACCTGGTTCCACAGTCTACACCAAACAAGAGACTCTACTGTCTCACTTCCATATAACTCACTTTTTTCCAAAATCTGCAACTATACTATATCTCTGGCAATAACATAAATATAAGTCATGGGGTGCAAAATAAATGTTTGATAATAGTCCCCTCCACTCCTTGCAAAATAATCAAACCTTCTTTGGTATTCTTTTTTCAATATTGAAGTTGTTTGAAGAAAGTCCACATTACTTTTTATTGTTAATTCTTATCTTCTTTTGCAAACTTCAAAATCTGTGTAGGTCAGCTAAATCACTGAACAGTTCTTGGAACTTTTTGTGGCTAGAAATTGATATAAAGCATTGTAAAACTTATTTTCTGACTTCTTTCAAATCCCAACTCTAAATCATAAGGCAATCCTGTTGCTCCTACCTTCAAAGTATATCCACAAACAATTTACCACCATCCCCACTGCTATCCCCTTGTCCAAGCCTCCATAATCTCTCACCTCTGATACTCTAATCACTTTCTAACTGGTCTCACTGTGTCTACCCTCACCTCCCTAGAGAATACTCTCAATGCAACAGGCAGTGGGATCTTAAAACATCAATCAGATGGTGATGCTTCATCTCTTGAATCCTCCAATTGCCCCCAAGTGTAGGTCTTTCCAGGGATTTACAAGGTGTTCTCGCTTTGAATTCACCTGTTGTCACTGTCCTCCTGCTCCGTCTGCTCCAGGCAATCTGAGATCTTTAATACTCTCACACTGTAGGTGGACTCTTGCCTGAGAGTTTTTGCACTGGCTATTGCCTCTGTCTGGATAATTCTTCTGCTAGATATGTGCATGGCTAACACATTTCTTCAAATCGTGTGTTAAATTCATCTTTTCAATTAGACTTACCCTGACTACTCTGTCTAAATATGTACATTTATCTCATCCCTAATCATAACACTGCCTAGGCACTCCTCCTTCCCTATATTTTTCCCATGGTAATAATCATACTCTCTCATTTATTAGGCTTATTGATTATTGTCTGTCTTCCCCTTCCTCAAACTAGAATATAAACTCTGTAAGAGCTGGAATCTTGTTTGTTATGTCAACTTTTATAGCCTAAAGCCTTATAACAGTGCCTGGCACATGGTACGTGATAAATTAATTTGTTGAGTGAGAATGATACTAATGAAAAAGTAGTAATACTGATCAGTGCTTACTTGTTTTTGGAAGAGTTCTAAGATTCTGTCTCTGTAACATTGTCTAATCTTCAGAACAAACCCCCAAAGTAAGTGTTATATTACTCAGTTTCCAGATAATAAAACTGGCACAGATGGGGACAAATGTCTACCAATTAATTATTAAAATTAACTAAGGTTTTGAGTAGAGTGTTAAACACAGAGACAAAATAATAAAAGGAAGGAATAATTATCAAACGAGATGTCTAAATTTCTGGGTCCTGGATCTGAAAAGTGTTATTTTAGTCTATTTTGATTTGTAAAATATGATAATTTTTAAACATTGAAAGTATAGAATTACTATATTTATATGTACTCCAAAGAACAGCTGTATTCTAAACCTAGATGTCCCACTTACTTGTTTCATAGACTTGACCAAGGACTCTGCTTTGGCCTGAATGTTTGTATCCCCCAACATTTATAGGTCGAAATCCTAACCCCCAAGGTGACGGTGTTAGTAGGTGGGGCCTCTGGGAAGTGATGAGGTCATGTGGCTGAGCCCTCATGAGTAAGATTAGTGCCTTTATAAAGGAAGTTCTGGAGAGCTTGTTGACCCATTCCACTGCGTGAGGTCTCAGGGAGAAGTTGTCATCTGTGAACCAGAAAGTGATTCCTCACCACACACTGAAGCTGCTGGTGCCATGTTCTTGGACTTCCCAGCCTCCAGAACGGTGGGAAATAAATTTCTGTTGTTTATAAGCTACTTGATTAAGGTTATTTTGTTACAGCCATCTAAGCAGACTAAAGTAGACTGCTTTATTTCTTGTCTGTTAACTGACATGAAGACACATAGTATAAAACAAAAAGGAAATTTTTGTGCCACTTTATAAGTATAAAATGCCACAGGTAGCAGATGTAAATTTAATCTTTGATCGGTTTGTCAGAAGCAAAGAGTTATATATAATAGAAATAATAAAAATTGTATTATTTTGAAAACATTTTGGTTTACCATGTGCTTTCATGTATGTTATCTAATTTTATCACAGTAATTCTTTGAGAAAATTAGTAAGCATTGTCACTTCCATTTTCTAGATGCAAAAATACAGGTTCAAGAAAGCTTAAGCTGCTTCCCTAAGATCACACAATCGGCAGAGCTAGACTCAAAAATCAGTGCTTTTTCCAACAAACCAATCTCACAAAGACTATTAGAAAATATCCTGAAACATATAACTGCATTTCTTGCTCAAAGTTATAGGTGGAATATCTTGAAATGGATTTGACTTTAAAACTCCAAAGCATATCTACTAACAAATATTTATTAAAAGAATGAAGCTGGGAAATAAAGACATTCATAGAGAGAAGACTGGATGGCTTAGGTATTTTCTCAATGGTGGTAGAAATGACAGCTATGGTGTATGTGGGAGGTGGGAGAGAAGATATAATTGTTGTGTGTGTCAGGGTGTTTGGCTCTGTCTAAGGAGTTTACTGACTAAGAACATTCCCAATCTGTCATTCTGACTGTTTGCCAAATGCAATTAGGAAAGGGAAGCTTGGTTTCTTCTTTGCATTCATAAATAGCAGGGGACTCAGGAGAAACAGATTTCTGCTGCATTCACACAAAAAAATGCCACTTGTGCAGCATCAAACTTGTTATATCTGACGATCTGGGAGAGAATTTTTGTTCTGTTTCTTCTGAATACTAAATGCACTTAAATTTTTTCTTCTATATGTCTAAGATGCCGTCTGCACATTGTCCTCCACAGAACACCATCAACATATTGCACTCCTGATTCCATATTTGCAAAGCAGTGGACTTAAATGAATCTTCTCATTCTAAAAAGAGAAAGAATACATTTATGATCAAGAGACATCATTATCCATATTGTACACTATGCACTTTTTCATCCATCAGGGCATCCCCTTGGTAACTAAAGAACCATAGTGTTTTGTGTGTGTTTGCTTTTTAGCATCTAACATAATAAAGGGGGTTACTGAGGGACTGTTCTATTCCCTTTCATTATAATTAAAGTACCATTAAAAGTCATCAATTTTTATGCTGTATCTCAAGGGTTGGTCTGTTGCATTTAAACTAAAGCCATTAAAAGTCAGAGTTTATTAGGTTATTTTTTTCTGAAGTAAGAACAAATGCCATATGCTTCTTCTTTTCTTCTCCTGTGGAGTTAGTAGGAAAGATATACTGTAGAAGGAGTCTCTAGCTTTAATGCTGGCTCAGTTGAGCCCATGGCGAGAAGCAGGAGCAAACCTCCTCCCCATCAGTATCTGAGGCAGTCCTTGCATTGACTGAGCTCCAGAGTCAGCTTGTAAGTGCACCAATGCAGGGAGTCCCTCTAATCGCTCCACAGCCTTCTCTTCTATTAGGATAACATGACATATATCAGAATGTACAAGCTGCTTTTCAGAAACTGATTTTCCTTAAGGCTGTTTGTCTCTATGGCTCAAAGTATAGGTCACCATCGTGACTCATTTTAATGTGTAGTCTGTGATCAGGGCTTGAAACATTCCCCACATGATTTTAAAAATATCACAGGCAACCTACTTTGCTGATTCCATCAGGAAAGCAGTGGGCTGTTTTAGGGAGCTTACAGAATTCATAGTTTACTCTGTACTATAAAACTTCCAGTATCAGAAGCTAATACCTCCCCACTTCAGAGTCTTCCATAAGAAGTATTGGTGTGGAAAACTTAGAATGTTATTTCAGATTATGTAACTCCAAAACCTTTCTATTTTCAAGTATTTATAGAAAGCTCTGATTAGTCCCAACTACTGTGATAAGCACAGTTATATTGCCTAGAACAGCGATTCATAACCTGGGATTCAAGAACACCTAAGCGAGTCCTTGAATGGGTTTCATGAGGTCCATGAACAGCTGAAATTTTACATGTATTTGCCCATGTGCATTTTTATAAGATCCATAGTTTCCACTGAAATCTCAAAAGGCACTGTGACTCTAAAAATGTTAAAATCACTGCCTGACGCCTAAGTTTTAAGAAACATGCATTTTTAACTTCTTACTCTAAACAATTCAGAATGAAATGGCCAAGTGTTCGTGATGAGCAAAAGCCGTTCTCATAGTGCCCTAGAAATTGCTGTGTGTTTTTTTCACAGCTAAAAAAGATGAGAAATGTAATATTAAATCTGCCAAAAGAAGACAGAATACAATTTTAAAAAAGAAGCTTTAATTTATTGGAAGAAAAGGGCATGTTATTCAAGAAACGTAAATACTTACTATTTCTAAGTAATACAAGCATGAATGAGTGAATAGGAAGGTTGTCCGTTTCTGTGTCCCCGAATTTACTATTCATCTAAAGAAACAAGAGTGAGTGTTGTGAAAGAAATATTAACAGTAAATATAACAGAGTATATGTCTTACTCTGCTCAGGCTGCCATTAAAAAAATACCATGGGTTTAGTGATTTAAACACCAAAAATTTTTTTTTCTCACAGTTTTGGACGTTCCAAGGCCAGGATCAAGGTTCTAGCCTATTGAGTTTCTTCCAGGCTGGCCCAGGGCACATGGCCGGATGTGGGAAGTGGGGCAAGCGGGGAAGGGTGCGAAGCACTCTCTGGAGTCTCTTTTTTATGATGACACTAATCCTATTGGATTAGGTCTCTACCTTTATTACTTCGTTTAACTGTAATTACCTTTTTACGTGTCCTATTGCAAAATAAAGCTGTACTGAAAATTAGGGCTTCAACATGAATTTTGCAGGAGATATAAACATGCAGTCCAGAACTGATCTGTAATAGAAAAATATCTTTGGAACAAGCAAAACAAGGTATAATGGCTAGAGAAAATTGTGTGGAAGGGGTAGTACTCAATTTGGGCTAGTAAGGTGAGCTTATTTCAAAATATTCTCTTTATTTTAAATGTATGACTTTCCTTCTAGAAAGTATAGGTATGTTTGAAAACCTTTAACAAGAACTTCTCATCAGTTTCCATGGAATATACTTAACAAGGAAAAGCACCTCACTTTATTGGACAGAAGCCACATAATGTGGTGATGAGAGAGGTGAGATATATTAGAAATAAGCTCCTCATACCTCCAAATTTGGGATAACAAAAATGCGTGTACGTTCGTGACACACATGCATACATGTACACATGTACGTAGGCATACAGAGGCAGTTTCACTTGTTTTAGGGTTTTGAAGACAGAAATCTTGGCTTGTACAAAATTTTAATTTGCGTCTAAAATACGTGGATTAACAATTTGTTCATTTATGCAATGTTCAGACCAGTATTCACTGAGTACTCATTATGTCAGAAACAATGAATACAGTATGTAAATAGATGAAACACAGTACAACTCAGTGAGTATATTATTGAAGCCTGAATATTGTGAGGAGAGGACATAGAAAATAGGCCAAAGCTCTGGCGAGGATGTAGAAAACCCAGCAGAGAAGATGGCACTTCAGCCAAATCTGGTATGAAGGGCAGGAAAGAATAGGAACAGCTATTTCAAATAGCAGAACAGCCTAGGCAAAGCCGCAGTCATGAAGCGTAGGCCTGGGTAAGACTGTACATGTCTCCCAGTTGTAACAAGCCCCAAACTCTATTTGTATGCCCTTAATTTACATCCATATGCAAAACAAGGAAAAGGGCTTAGATTTTCACTCTTGAATACTTCTGGTGTGTCACTTAAAAGAACTACCTATAAATTCAAACTGCACAGGTTTAAAGCGTAGTCTTAGTATTTAACCTCTCTGGGCCTATTTTTTAATACTAATGAAAATGATGACTGTAAATGGAACATACTTTGTTTTATTAAGGAAGTAATATTTGAAAGAGGACCCAAAAAAGGTGGTTGTTAGACAAGTGGGTATTTAGAGGAAGAATATTCTAGAAAGAGGGAACCCTGGAGGGAAGGTCATAAGCATCTGGTGTGTGCATGGTAGGAGACTACTGTGGTTAGGGCCAAGCAAACAGGGTGAATGGCAGTGAGTGATGAGGTCAGATCACATAGAGCCTGATGGAGCATTGTAAGGACTTTGGTGTTTGAATGAAATGAAGAATAATTGTAGGATATTGACACAGGAGAGACAAGATACGACTTAAGTTTTTAAAGGATCACTGTGCTGCAAAGAGATTGGGATAAAAGTAAGATTAGAGTAGAAAAAGGAAGACCCATTACAAGTCTATTAATCCAGGCAAGACGTCTGGTGGCTTCGACCAAGTTGAAGGCAGTGGAGATGATTAATGGGCAGGTTCTAGATGTATGTTAAACATACATGGACAGGTTCTAGCTGTATGTTTATGGACATGGATTTCGACAGAAAGAGAGTAATCGAAGATCACTCTAAATTTTTGATACAAGCAACTGGAAGAATGATGTTGCCATATATACATGTGTGTATGTATGCATGTGTATACATACGCATGCATATATATATAAAATCTACTCAGAGACATTATACACATATATTATATATAATATATATATATACTACTTCCATATATATGATTTACTCTTTACCCATAGGGTTATTGTGATGACAATTTAATTACTTAGCTCATGTAAATCACTCAGAATAGTGCTTGGCACATAACAGGAATTCAATAAATATTGGCCATTTCTATTCATGTTTGCCTTATTATACATGTCTCTTTAGGGCCAACTTAGCTATTTTCTTGTGGGACTTTGACTCATTAATAGCTTCTGGGGCAGAACAAAGCTACCGTATGACCTAGAAATTCAGCCTGCTGAGTGAAAAAGAAACTGTAAAACTTTGCTTTAGCAGGTATATTTCATAGCAGGTCTCCTGGAAAGAGCAAAAAAAAAAAAATCACCTTTGGAAAGGAAATGCCAATACCTAACAGATAATAGCTCATGGGCTGCTTCATCTATAGAAACAGTGTTGCTGTTATCATCACAAAAGAATAGGAGAGAAGGTGAGGTTATGCAGCTCACAATGAAGGCCCTGACATGAGCCACATGATTAAATTGGTGTTAGAGGAAGTCTCGTATCTTTTTACTCAGACAGGAAATTGAGAGAGTGATATGACACTAAGTCAAAAAGTCAAAGGTCGAGAATCCAAATAAACTGATACAAATGTCAACTCACAATCCTAGACCACTAACATAGCCATTTGGGATCTCACCTGTATTTTTGGAATACCCATATTTGTATTTAATCCTCACTTGTATTGTTTATGTCAAATAAAGTCACAGTATCATTTCCCACACCTACATAGAGGCAGCTGCTTTTTTTTGAGACAGAGTCTCGCTCTGTCAGCCAGGATGGAGAGAGGCAGTTGTTTTTATATCTTGCATGGGAATACTCTGAATAACTTGACAAAGCAACATAATGCTTGGAAATTTCACACATGGTTTCAGCTACATAAACACCACCTAGACACTACCAGAAAGGATCAGGGACAGATTAGAATGTTTTCATGAATAGCCAGATCAAATCTAGTGTGTGCTTTCTTTAAATTATGAAACCAGAAGTAAGAAATTGACCCCAATTTGAGCAATATAAAGAAGAAGCTGCAAATAGCTAGCTAAAATTCAGCCCAGAGTAGAAATCAAACAGATTATTAAGTCACAGAAGAAACTCTAAACACTCTTTAGTTTTCAAATTATAGATCTATTAGCAGACCTCCCTCCTAGGCAACTTCTCTGGACTATATATTATACTCTGAATCACATATTGTTCTCTTGACATTTTAGTGTCGTAACAGGGGGTAAATTAAAACTTGAACTACCTGCATAATGGATTTTTGTTCTGGTAATTAAAAATAGCAGCTGGAGTTTTGACTTCTATTGACATATTTAGGAAGAGAAAGAAAAATGATCCTTGACCAACATGCTAGAATCTCAGTGAGGTAAAGTGGTTTTCCACAGGTGTAATGATTAATCTGAACTCAGAAGAGTTCTTAAAATGCTTACTTCTCTGTAGATTTGATAATTTTGTGTTTCAAAATATTCATCTGTGACAGAGTTTACAAATAACATGGTCTTGTAAGATGCATGATAATCAGAATTTACATTAAAAATTTTTCTATGTCCAAAGGATTTGGAATACTGATTCGCAAAACAAAGCTGGATCATCCTAAACATAAGTTGATTCTATCCATCAATCTCACAAATAGAACTGTGAATTTATTTTTTACTGCAGCCATAGGAAAGAAGAACAACATGATGCTCACAAGGAAATTGTCTTTCCTCTCTCCTTTTTGCAGCCAACTGTTTCTGGAATCTAGATTTCAGTTTTATTAATATAATTGGTCAGATGGTAAAGAATGTCGGAACATCAATCTGATTAATTCAAGTATGTGGATGGAAGAGTGACACTCCTTGGGTTACCTTTTATGCCATCATACTGCAAAGGTTAAGTTGATTTGACCTGCTATAATCAAAAGCAGCCTATCGACCACTTCATTTTAATTACAGCTCTTTAGGACTATTTTGATGCTAAGGAAGATTCTGCACTTGCTTTACGAGGAGCACAATTGAAGTTGTCAGTCCTCAGACATCAAAGTGCATGAAAACAGGAAAGAATGGGTTGCTTTAGGTTTCTATTTAATTGAGACATAAAAAGAATTAAATGTAGATGAGGTATATTCAAGTATTTGATTTGCAAAATGCTAGGGACTCTTGAGATAAAAAGGATTGTATAAACCTAAGTTATTATCACTGATTTTCTGAAAAAAATGCAGAAAAAGATTTGGGAAAAAAACAGAAGCAATGAAAAGGAATGCATACTAATGGACTCATGAGTGAATGCTCGTTTGACTTTCTGGTGCATCCCCAAAATTTTGCAATCCCACCCAAAAGTCAGGAGCATTGTCGGACTAACTTTTTTTAACTGATGGAAGTTATTTATATTACTTTCTACTGCCATTGCAATTCTTCTGCCTCTAAGATCAGTGATAATCTTTGGACCCATGCATGTTTTTGAGAAGACCTATGAAAATGAAAGCTTCTGGATTCCATGGTAGTCCTATTTTAAAATTTTTGTGTCTTCATGGTTATTTTAAAGAGCATGGAGAAATTTAAATATCCTTGAATAAGAGAAAAATAATGGAAAATTTAAATTACATTCACTAAGAGTATCAATATTCACATGAATCGACAAGCAAAGAGAATTATAAATTATCATCATTCATTAAATACAAATTAAACACTTACTAAATGGTATTCCCTTTTTAGAAGCAGCAAACACAAATGAGTTAGATAATATCCTTGCCCTTAAGAATATCATTCTTTCAAAGAGAAAACATACAGGTTTTCTAAAGGAAGCAAGAATTAAAATCTAAGAGTGGCTTGCCTTTAAGGATTTTTGTTGTTTTGATTAATGCAGAGCCTGAAAGTCCAACTTCTTTCCCACCAAGACAGAAAAAGGCATGAGGAATAGATTTAAGAAAAATAGCTCAGGATCCAGAAGAGCCAGAAAAACAAAACCTAAAGAATTCCTTGAAACATGGGATTTGATAGTTTATGGTAAGTAGGTCAAGGACTCTCACTAAGGAGAGTTTTCAGAGTCTTAATAAAATACTTCCCGTATTCCACAAACTGTAAATACATTGACTTCTTTTCACCATGTGGTCCAGAAAAAAAACGATTCTAATTTCTGATTAAATAAAATATGAGGCAGAAGTTTAAATTTATACATAAGTTACTGGCACCAAGAGAAATGACACTGATAAATAAGGTAGAGCCAGTAACAGCATCATAAGCCAGAAAATATTTCCAAGGTAGTACAGTTATGGAAAATTGATCTTAATAAGGCCAGGGTAAAGGTTATGTCTTCACTGTGTCCTTGTGAGAAGTATAACCTACAATGATAAAACTCTTTTAAGTTCTTTATTGAATCTAGGAGGAAGTCAGATTTGAGCTTAAAAGTTTACTCTTGCATCTGCTGGGAAATTTAGCTATGGATTTTACTCCCCAACACTCTCTCCCACCACGTATTCATCTAAGTCAAGATTTGAATACCTAGTGCATTTACCTACTTAGTGACTTTTAAGAACCCAGATCAAGAAGACTCCTAAACTCAATTTCCTTCTTGCTTCTGGCTGGCATTAAAATGTCACTGAGTTTTTATGTTCTCCATGTAAACCATGTTTACTGACTACTTCATTGGCTAAAATGAATAAACAAATCCTGACGTATACATATAAATACACTTCAGGTACCCTAATCACTCAGGCAACTCAAAAAGATAGCTCCACTGGGTAGTTTGACAGACTCAAGAGTGAGATGTGAAAGCAGAGAGCCTGCTTTGTCTGCAGAGTGCATAAAATGCTATAATCACATGTAAGTGTTTTCTTACTGGTTGCTAAAATGAAAACCAACTATGCAGGTTTCATCATTTAGATAAGTTGCTTGGGGACAGATTTGTGATTCTAACACATCCTTGTTGAGAAGGAAGGCATGTAAAAAGAAAGACATGAAGAAACTCTGTTACTCTTACCACTACTACTGCAACTAACAATAACTGAGTGTTTCCTAGCTTCCTATCTTCTAAGAATTACATGCATATCATCCTGTTTAATCCTTACAATAACCTTACATGGTAGGTATTATCATTACCTTTATTTTTAAGATGTGGTAACTAAGGCACAGAAAAAGTGTGAATTACTTTACTCCAGATTAACAAAGCCGCTAGATGATAGAGATATGATTCCAGACATAGGAAGTCTGACTCTATTCTTACCTTTATTTTGCTAAAATCTCTTGTAATCTGTTTTATTTTGGCACTAAATATTAACAAGTACTCATAGACAATTGGTCTCTGAAGGAAAAAGATGAAACCAAGTTATTTTTGCTGTTTTTAAATAATTATTCTCTAGGACTAACTTACACCCCACAGCAGAGGACATATGTCAAGTAAGCAATGCAGATTGCTCCTCTCTGGAATCTTAGGATATTGTCTAGAGCAAAAGAAAGACTTTGTGTGGGATCCTTTTCTGATGCCAGAATCAAGGCAGGGAAGATGCTCTGTTTCATCACTTCCCTTTAAACAGTACAGGCAGTTCTCTCTAAGGCACATGAAATTGGGCTAACTGATCATTAATAGTAATCGTTAGGATTTCCTTTGATATTAAGACAGGGAAGTGAGACTCCATATGCTGAATCTGTAAGACTTAGGTATTTTGAGAGAAGACATCATTATATTCTAAATTTTATTCAGCTGTTCTAATTTCCAAAGTCAGTGAAACCAAGGAAATATTTTCTACATTCTTTTGATTCTAGAAATGAGGTCTTGATTGCTTGACTTGACAAAACTCATCCAGTAAGTTGTGAAATCTATGATTATACCCAGGTTGAGGCAATTCCAAAAAGAACAGGAAGAACAGTATAGGTGGTGTCTTAGTTCTTCTTCTGCCGTGATAACAATACATGAGACTGAGTAATTCATAAAGAATAGAAATTTATTTCTCACAGCTCTGGAGGTTGGAAAATCCAATACCAAGATGCTGGCATCTTGTTAGGCCCCTCTGGCTGAACCCTCATATGGTGGAAGGCAGAAGGGCAAGTGATAACAGCATGCTGCGTGAAGTTTTCAAATGCCTTAATTCCATTCTTCTTGAGGGAGGACCTGTAGTGGCTGATCACGTTTTGAAGACCCCATCTCTTAAAACTATCATACTGGCAAACCTGAATTTTGGAGGGTACATATGGTAAGGATCCAGTTGTACTTAAGAAAATAAATAGAACTGACAATAAATACATCTGTGAATGCCAATCAGAAGATACAGCAAGTTAAGAGTGGAGTCGTTATGCTGGGAATATGATTAAGAAGTAAAATCAGATATGACAGGGGTTAATGAGGAAGTTTGTAGATTGCATACTCTGTGCCAGGCTTCACTGAGTTGTTTTTGTTTTAAAGACATGCATTTTGACTTTTAATATTCCCATCAACCCGGTGAGATACCTATGATTACTATATCCATTTTATAAAGAAGGAAACTAAGACAGTAGGTGGAAGATCTAATATCCAAACCTAAACTAATTCCCGTAACCATGGTAGGATGATGACTATTATACCAAATAGCTTTTGCAGACAAAAGAGAATTGCTTTTCAGTGAGCTTCTTCATACTCAACAAAATTGTCTAAGACTGTGCAAGGGTTAGGAGTGCAGGAGCTGTAAGTAGTACATATGTTTATGGTGAAACTGTCACAGAGTCTAATTCCCACTGACGTAGTTATAGAAAATCTCAGAAGTTTAGCACTTCACATTTTGAGGTCACTTTAAAAAGATTCAGATTACTTAGCTGCAAGGGAATCCCATCATAAATTGATGATAACTCTACTTCAAGGAAACAAGGTCATAAATGTTTAAACAACAGTAAATAATTCATTAATAGTTGAGCTTTCTGCATTTCTCTATTTGAGCAGTGCCAATTAAATAGCACCTCGGAACCCAACTGCTTGAATTGATCATACTAAATGTTGAGACTTCAGTCTCAACACATACTTCTTGCAACACAAGCTTATGGGAAAGTTGCAATGCATTGTTGCATTGGAATGTTGCAAAAGAACACTTTAGAATTGGTCAAACTGAGTTTGAATGTCGACTTTAACACTAGTAGCTGTATAATATTAATGAGTTTTATTCTCATATCACAATTTATAGTACTCATTCATTGTTATAAGCACAGATTAAATTAAATAGCATGTATGCTTATATAAAACCTGGTAAATAGTAAGCAAGAATAAACTGTGACTATTACTATTGGACAAATGCTAAGGTCTAAAAGAAATTAGCCTAGGGGAATCTATTTTAGTATATGACAGCTTCTGGGTATGTCTATTACCTCCTGGGTTTATCAAGGGTCAAGCATGGTAACTGGTTCTCCATAAATTCTCAATAAATGATGTGGAATAAATGAATAAATAGAGATGGCTGAATTGCTCAAAAGTACAGTAGTAAACCACATCCTAAATTAGTGTCCTTCACTTAGGGCAAACCAGCAAGTAGGTTAAGAGCAAGTGTGGATTTGGGAGCTTAACATGGATTCAAATCCTGGATTGCCGTTCCCAGCTCTGTGACTTTGGTGGAGTCAAAGTCTCTGTTCCTCAGTTTTCACACCTGTATAAGGAAGATGCTAATATTAATAATCTATATCTCTTAAGATAGTTATAGGGGTTAGGGATATAATCCCTGTTAAGTCCTTGGAATAGTGCTTGGTACATAGAAATTGCTTAATAAATGTTAGCTATTCAGTAGGAACTGCAAATTCAGATATGAAGCAAAAAACTGAGACTACTGTCTCAAAAAGTTGGAAAAGAGTTTGCTGTTCAGTTAAGAGCAGTGGCATCTGTTGTATGAGACTTAAACACAGTCCTTGGTTTACTGTCCAAGGGACCAAAGGATGGTCTGGAGACAGCAAATAGCACATTCAGATAAATGATAGCATGAATGCTCCATATGAAATGTAAAACTGTTTGGAGAAGTTTCCATTTAAACTAATTATTTCCTGAAAAGTATTCAGTATTTTTCAGTCTACTTTTGGCGCTGTCAGGTAACATTCTAATTAATTTTTCATTCCTGTAGAAACTATAAAGGTAGTTTGTTCACCTCTCATCATGTGGGAATAATGGGGACTTCTTAGTACTATGCTGACTTTTTAGAAAGTTCTTTGAAATGGAGAAAATGTCTAGTCTGCAGGCAGAGCAACATTAGAAACTGACTGAATTAAATGCTAGATTCTTGCTCTGTTTTCACCAGAAAGATTCCTTCCTTACTGGTTGAGAAGCTGGAAAAAGTAACCCCTAAGATGTATTTCAAAGACAAAAACTTTAACTATGATACAATTCTATGGATTTCCATAGAAATCTTATTTTCTAGAGGGATCAATAAAACCAAAACAAATTTAAAACTTAGATGAAAATTTAATTCCAGATATTTTTAATAGAGGGGATGGTAAGTTTGACTACTATTATCTATTTTTTTGAACCAAAAATGTTTATACCAATATAAGGCAGACTATATACATTCATATGAATATCAGAAATTTAGACAAATGAACAAACATGGAAAATGCCAAGTTTAAGCAGATAATTCATAGTATATGCAATTAAAGCAATAAATTCCTGGGGTATCAGCTCAGAGACTGAACCTCACTCAACATCTCTGGATAGTGATTTCTCCACCATTAAAAAAGAATAAAAATATCAGCCCTGCTCACTTTACAGAGTTATTAGAGAAAAGGTAATAACAGATGGAAATTCTTTGTAGTGTTACCCATGTGCAATCTGGGTTTAGTGTGCCCAGCCTTGAAAATCAATGAGGAGTAATTATGTCTTCATGGAAGATAGAATATCTCGACTCCAAATCTCACTGCTCTGGGCTCTTACTCAACTTGATATCAGTATGTTCCTGTAATTATTTGCCTCCAATATTCCTGGGAATTCCCAGATGTGTTTATATATGTAATAAAAATGTTCTCTATTTTCCACCATTCGAGGGTCTCGGAGAAAGACATTAACCCACAAGAAATCGCTGGGAGCAGGTGTAGGTAGGACATAGACAAATAGCTCTCAGTGAGTGGGGGTGGTCGTCTCATGCAGAATCAACCCACTGCTGTTGCTTTTTCTCCTCTTCTGCTCTCCTTGGTTGCTCTGCTGTGCATGTACTGCCCATTTCCTCTAAATCAGCCAGGAACATGCTGATTATTGCTCTCCTTCTGTTTGTGCTTTCAGGATCTCTGGGTTCTTCCCAAGTCTAGGATTTCCTTCTGGTCACTCCCCAGTAGAGTTCTGCAACTCCCGCCCATGGTAACCTGAACTATTCTTCAATGTTAGGGCCTTACCCATACTCAAATCATAAGAGCTCTTGCATTGGTTGATAAGCTGGGAAACTGGAGGGAGCAGAACAGGCCCCCTTGAGCAAGAGCCTCCTGTAGACATGCTTTCTGAAACTGTGCTGGCTGATGTCATCAACTCTTGTTCACTCAGAGTAATTACCTTTGTTCTCCTAGGTCCAAGTGCCATCTTCTTCAGGTGACCTACATTCAGTACAATTACAAACTTCCCAGGTGTGAATGGGATTAATGTTCTTCATCTCTTGGGCCCATACAAATCACAGAAGCTGTTGTAAACACCAAAGCACATATTTTGCATTCTGACATTGCAAACACAATGTGTGAAACATTCTGAGAGAGGAAATTCTTCTGCCCAGGGCATACAAAGGGCATCTGGGGAATGGTGGGGGCTTATCAGAGTCTATTTAACCTAATGACCTTATATATATATCATCATACACATGATTATTATTTTCATATGAAGAGGTCATGTGTGACTCTAAGACCTTTAGTAACAGCCATGACACAACTTGGTAGCACAAATTCTCCCCTCTTCTTTCCATGCTGTGAAACCATTTGCATTTATTGCATAACTCCTACTTACGGCCAAATACCAGAGTAACATATTGCCACTCCCCAAAACCTTCCAGCCAGAAAACTAGACATCAAGTAAGCAAACCACAAACCATTTTTTGTTTTAATCTATTTTATCTATTTTCCCATATGAATAAAGGTTAGATTGTTGACTTAATTTAAGAAGAAAAAGACTTATGTTAAAACAACCTGGAGTTCACAATGGCATTACAATTTTTTTTTTTTTTTTTTTTTTTTTTTGAGACGGAGTCTCTGTCACCCAGGCTGGAGTGCGGTGGCCCGATCTCGGCTCACTGCAAGCTCCACCTCTTGGTTTCCCGCCATTCTCCTGCCTCAGCCTCCCGAGTAGCTGGGACTACAGGCGCCCACCACTACGCCTGGCTAATTTTTTTTGTATTTTTAGTAGAGACGGGGTTTCACCGTTTAGCCAGGATGGTCTCAATCTCCTGACCTCGTGATCTGCCCGTCTCAGCCTCCCAAAGTGCTGGGATCACAGGCGTGAGCCACCGTGCCCGGCCTGGCGTTAAAATTAAATGTTAGTACTAGGTTGTAGGATGCAAACTGAAGCTTGGTCTCAAGGAGTTAAAAAGCTAATGCAATTTAGTTTTACAGTAATGATACTATCAAGATAGAAAATGAAATTACTTTGATTTGAAAAGTCGTGATGGGAATAGGCACTTATTACAAGAAATAAAAGACTGGAATACTTAATTCCAGTTGACACCAAGATCCATTTAGATATGGCACTCCTTAATAATCTCATCACTGAAATGTGAAGGAGAGTTACTACTTACCCTATACCTCAAGCAATTTTAGATGTAGACAGGCATGGTGCTTTGATAATGGCACGATGTATTCAAAGACTAAGTCATTCTCCACTTATCCTATCTGTAGCTGGCGGCTCTGCGGGAACAGCTTCTAATAAAATATAAGAGAAGAAAAAGTAGAGAAACTTTTCTCTTAGACACCATCAGTACTCTGGGATTACTGGCTTCTTATTTTTAAAATATTTTTCCAAGGAACTATAGTCATCAACATTAATTCACTTCTAAATTGTGACTGAATAGTCCTGCCTGGGCTTTTTATTACCTTCTGTTCTGCAGTCTAAGGGTACAAAAAACAGGTAATTTTATATCATTTTTAAATTGAGAAGGTAGATATGGGAGGTAGAATATTCCTAGAAAAAGAAAAAGTTTAAGTGTCTCCTTATCAATACTTCATCTAAAGTTCATCATGATCATTCTATCACTCTTATTCATATGTTCATATTTATTTTCTTCAAAACTCTTAGGTCTATCCAAAATTACAATGCTGTTTACTATTATCTTCTCTCACTGTTCACTGGAAGATTTGATCCTTGATTGCCATGGGCTTTTAATTTTTTCATTATTTCTCTAGTTAATAATACCTTCAGTAGAGTCTCAAAAACATATTGAATAAACAAATGATAAATGAATACTTAATATGTTCAAGAGAAAAATTGCATCGCAAAGGAGCACTGTCACTGCAAATAGCCTCAGTGCTAAGTTAAAAAAAATAATAATGTCAGGGATCTCGGCTTCTAAAGGTTTCTTTCAAACTAATATACTGATTTATGATTAATTGATCAACTACCTGGAAACTACTTAATTTATTATTCAAATGTCATTAGTTCAATTGTACATTATCAACTCTAAATATTATGATGCTTTTAAAGTGTTAAGATAAAGCCTTATGCAGCTAAATAGAAATGTGTACATACTATAGTGTTAAATACAATAACTGTATAGTAAAAAATGTTGCCCAATCTTATAAAATTATAGAAACGAGAAAGTAAAATTAAATCAAAATGGTTCTTTTTGCTAAAGTGATGATGCTCAGGATGACTTCCTGTTTTCATTTTTTAACCTGCTATTTTTGCAATAATGCTTATTTGTATTTTTGAAATATGGGCATTAAAAATCTCTTGGGACCTGTCCCAAGCTGATTCAGCATTTGAATTGACCATATATATGTGTGTGTGTATATATATGTGTCACTTATATATATAATTATTATATATAATATAATATATCAATATTATATATTATAGAATTGTCATATAGAATTATATATAATATATAATAATTCCACATTATATATTATATAATATTTAATTATATATTATATAAAAATATATGTAATATAATATAGAATATAAAATTATATATAACTCTATATTATATATAATTATATATAGAATTATATATAGAATTATATAATATAGAGTTTTATATATAACTCTATATTATACATAGAACATAGAATTCTATATATAATATAGAATTATATAATATAGAATAACATATAACTCTATATTATACGTAGAATTATATAATATAGTTATATATAACTATATTATATATAGAATTATATAATATAGAATTATATATAACTATATTATATATAGAATTATATAATATAGAATTATATATAACTATATTATATATAGAATTATATAATATAGAATAATATATTATATATAACATATAATATGTTATATAATTCTATATTCTATATATTATATATTATATAGAATTATATATAATAAATATAGAATTCTATATAATATGTAGTATAGAATTATATAATTCTATATTATATATAATAATTCTACATAACAATTCTATAATATATAATAATATTCATTACAATATATGTAATTAATTTATATTAATTTAATATAATTTATATTATAAATTATGTATTATATAATTTATATTAATATTATATTAATTATAATTATATATATTATATGTAATAATTATATATATAATTCTCTAAAAATCTCTAAAATTGACTACTTTCTTATATATTTATCTAAGCAAAATATCTGTTGCCTCCAATTTTGGTGGACTAACAACTGACATTTATTTAATGCTCTCAGTGTTTTTATCCCATAGCAATTAACTCCATTACTGCCTCTTTCTACTGATAACGTCCTCCCTAGTCTTTCTTGTTTTTACTCCAAGAATAGCTGTCACAGACATTATCTTCTTAAAACCGTCATGGAAATTATGTATGTGTGGGTCTATGTGTGCGAATGTTAAGAAACGTTAAGAAACACCTGCCCGTAGAAACAGAGCAACCCATGTAATTTTTTCTCCAGGAGCTGTTATCAATTTCAAAAAAAAATTCCTTTAAACATAAAATATTGATAAAATGCAAGTGATTTTTCCAGTAATAATAAAAATGATAATAAATACTCCATGTTTGGCATTATCTTATTGAACACACACCTTCTTGATGTTTTATTTTCTTTGACACAATAGCCCCAGGAGAGAAGTGAAGCAAACATTAATTAGTTTTTCACAATGATTTTAATAAATATATCCATACATAGGTTCTGTAATATATTTGTTCTTTCTACTGTTTGCCACTGACTTTCTTTTTCTAGTGGATATTATATAAATACATTTCTCTAGTACTGATGTCTTATTTGCTCTTTAAAAGATCAGCTAGAGCACGCTGCATTTGCATGAAATTTGTTATTGTGTAGACTTTAACATTAATAAACCTGAATGATTTTATGAAGCACTTGATTTGCACTCTCAAGAAATTGTGTTATAATTAATATCACTATGGATAATTTATCTTCAAGATGATTTAGATTGGAATATTAAAGTTGTTGACTGAAAAGTCAGGGATTAATCATTTTGGCTGCAATTATTTATATAAAATGACTGGAAGGACTCTCAGACCTTCAGTGTATTTCTGCAAAGGAGACCTTTATATGAAGATGGGATAAATTTGATCTCACATGGTTACCCACTAGTTTAATTAAGGTTTATAGTCCTCTAAGAAGAAAATAATTGACATTCATAATTGCCAAAGAGGAAAACTGAGACACAAAAGAATAAACTTCAGAGAAGGTCATACTTTGAGTAAATAATGGCACTCTGAGATTCCACCCTTTAGTCTGCCTCTGTCAGCTTTCTGAGGGTGATAACTATGCTGACCTCCTAAATGTACAGCACTTAATCTATAGCCACACATATCCTAGACTCCTAATAAATGCCACTTGTCACCTGGATACTGCGTCCTTCATGGGAGCTGTGCTGCCTAATTAATTCTGTTATACTCTCCTTAAGTGTCCTTAGCCAATCCTTTCCTCTTCTCTATCCTGCTCTCAGGTAACACTAAATACGCCCAGTCATTGTTCCACAAAGTGGGTTGTGTGGTGGCCCCAAGAAACGTATGTCTACATGGTAATACCCAGCCCCTGTGAATGTTATTTTATTTGTAAAAAGTGTTCTTTGCAAATGTAACTTAATTAAGGATCTTCAGATGAGATCATCCTGGATTATTTGAGTAGGCCCTAAATCCTGACACGTGCTCTTGTAACAGATGGAAGAGGAGAAGACACAGACACAGAGGCGAAGTCCATGTGAAAATGGAGAAAAAGATGAGACTTTCCCAGTCATAAGCCAAAAAGTGCCTAGAGCTGCCAGAGGCGAGGCTAGGCAAGGAGGATCCTCCTCTAAAGCATGAGCAGAAAGTGTGGCCACCCACACCTTTGATTTTAGGCTTCTGCTTCCAAAATTGTGAGATAATTAATTTCTTTTGTTGTAAGCCATCCAATTTGTGGTACATTGTTGCAGTGGCCCTACAATACTAATATAAGTGGCAATGACAGCTGATAGAGAAATGGTTTTGAATAGGTAAAATAGGAAATATTCTAAGATTTATGTATTTAATTTAGGCAATAATCCAAGAAAAAAGCACACAGGTATATGTAATAAAGTAGAACAGAGCTACATTTTAATAAATTGATCTGAGACAGGAATAGATTTGCTGCAGATGTTCAGCCCACTTTTACAATTGGTTAGTTTTTCTCCTTAGCAGCCACTAGTCTGCACTGAGAAATCAAGCGAATAAAACTTCTCTATTGCTCTAAATTAAATAATAAATGGATATTTAGTATCTTCAAATAATGTTTCCTCCTGCTTCAGATTTTTCTGGCTGTATGCATAAGGGATAGTGGTTACCATGATGATCAAAAGTTCTCTTTTTTTACTGGAGAAATAAACTTAAATTTGCTCCGCAGCAGAAAGGTTTGAGGATTGTCCTGTATAAAAATGAAGCTAAGAGGTTGAATTATTTACTGTGTAAAAGGTATTTGTTTCCTAAGGTTGTGGTCTCTTGATGTTATTCCTAGAAAAGGGCACAGTTGTCTGTATATTTTAGAATATAAAACTAAAAATAACATTTCTAAAAGTAAAGTGATTATTTTTCCATCTATGAGATGCACTTTTAAAAACTATAATCATGACATACGTTGATTTACAAAATAATAAACCCTCAACTGGCCACTCTAACGTGAGCAAGTTACTATAAAGATAGAACATTGGCTAATCAAATAAGTCACTGGCAATTTTTTTTGAGGGGTGGTGCATAATGGTGGTGTCGCTGAAAGACTAGAGAGCCCAGCTGTATCTGCCTAAGCGTGTTTAACATATCTCCATCAAGCGTGAACAGTTCAAGTGGAGTCCAGAGGCACTTCCCAAAGGGTTCTTTGTCTATGATTTTCTTGCTGTGGTCATTTGATCAGGAGACTCAATTTCCAACACTTTGGGACTCCCCTGCTGAGAACTCCTGTGCTAAGAGTACAGCTGTGCAGGGCACTTGCTAATCGTGCCGTTCATCGGTTATCTCCATGTCGTTGTCTTTGCCACCAGACTCTGAACTCACTTTTTATTCCTATATTGCTATGCTCTTATAACCCACTTTTGAAAATTATTACAACATTGTCACTTTAACTTTTAACGTTAAAATGGCAACAGGAAACTCATGAACAAAGGAGATGTACATAGAGACAGCCTATTCATTAAACCCTGGGAGTTGCATACATTTCCTCCCCGCCTCCCTCTACTGGCTCTTCCAGGGCCCTGTGCAAGATTTCCCTTTTCTATTCCTAGTGAAGCCTTTGACATATGAACCAGCCCTTAAGGAAAGCTGACAACGTTGCTAAAGAAACAAATGAACCAGGCAATTCAGAAGAACCAGAAGCCAAATTTTCCGTCAGGATAACAAGTTCGGCTCCAGTGACAGTTCAACTGAAATTACTAGAAGGATATTAATTCCCTGTTGGTCTCTTTAAAATGAAATTAACAGTCTAAAATCAATAATTTCAAATCTATACAATGATAACCTACCACATGTGACAGAAATATAGAGATTCCTCAGTTCTAAATATGGTGACTAATTATAAATATTTCAAAGCCTCCAGCAAGACTCCAGGGTCCAGTGGACAATGAGTCTCTAGGTTATTGAAATTCCTCTTGCACTTGGCTGCAATCATGTTTTGCCCAAGTGGAAACAGAAGGCTTATTTTGGGGTCTAGGGTGTCTCAATCTATTTTTCTTAGTAAGATCAAAGGAGAAGGCTTCTCAGACTGGGATTATGACTTATATAGATTTTAAAGAAAAAAAGTGGAGGTCATCCTGCACTGGGAAGTTTCTACAACATACAAAGGAGAGGAACTTCATCTGTCAACCAGTACTTAATTAGATCTTAAACTCTTCCAAGAAGAGAATGATGTCCTCTTCCACAACATACAAAGAAGAGGAACTTGATTCGTCAACCAAGACTTGATTAGATCTTACACCCTTCCAAGAAGAGAATGACATCCTCATTTTCAATAATAAACCTGTCTTTCAAAAAGAAATAATCTGACTGTATGATTCCCATTTTAGGAAGACTTTTTACATATCTTTTTTCATCTGAAACATAATTAGAAGATTTTCATGAGCAAGTTAAGCCCTTCTAAAGCATATCCAGAGCATATAGGGTTTGACTGTATTTCTGAAACCCTAGGTTTTAATATCAGATCTGTTGTAGGTAATGTGTGATGTTACATCACTACAGGATCACACATAACCTATAGCAGATCTGACATTAAAACCTAGGGTTTCAGAAATACAGTCAAGTGCAGCCACAATGTCTAATCTCTGGTAAGAAATTCTTTTTATGAGGATCTCTATGAGGCTCCAATTGTATTTTTTTTTCTTTTTGAGTTGGAGTTTCACTCTGTTGCCCAGGCTAGAGGACAGTGAGGTGATCTTGGCTCACCGTAACCTCCACCTCCCACGTTCAAGCTATTCTCCTGCCTCAGACTCCTGAATAGCTGGGACTACAGAAGCTTGGCTTTTTTTTTTTTTTTTTTTTTTTGTATTTTTATATTTTTAGCAGAGATGGGGTTTCACTATGTTGGCCAGGCTGGTCTCAAACTCCTGCCCTCAAGTGATCCACCTGCCTCGGCCTCCCAAAGTGCTGAGATTACAGGTGTGACCCTCCAGTTGTATTTGAAAGATAATTTGACACAATAATATTCCAGGTCTTGACCTTAGCGTCATCTTCTTGGAAACCTCAGTGCCATGAGAGCCAACTGGAGGAAGAAGCAAATGCACGAAAGGAAGAAGTGCAAAAGAAGAAAAATGAGGCAGCGGTCCAATAAACTGCTTAGCTTGTGTGCCCATGAAAACCACAGGAGCAGAAACATGGAATGCCAGAGGCTGGAGATGCTGTTACAAGTTGATGGGCTGCATGCTACTTGCTATAACTTGTCTCTCAATGGATCTAGAATGTCCATCGCCATCTGGTTACTGAGACCACCTCTGAGAGAGACCATCTCTGAGAGATCCACCTTGCTCATACTCAAACAGTCCCTGTTAGTCCTTTGCCGTGGACCTGCGATGTTCTGGACTGTTTCTGTGTTCAGTTGTGGCCAAGTGTAACAAGTATACAACAAATCACCTCTTTTGCTGTCTTAGCTGAAGAATCAAAAAAAAAAAAAAAAAAAAAAAGAAAAGAAAAAAGAAAAGATTCTTTTATTATTATTTCAATAGTTTTGGGAGAACAGGTGGTGTTTGGTTACATGGATAAGTTCTTTAGTGGTGATTTCTGAGATTTTGGGGAACCCACCACCTGAGCAATGTATGCTGCACCAAATGTGTAGTCTTTTATCCCTCACCCCCCTCTCACCTTTACCCCCAAGTCCCCAGAATTCAGTATATCATTCTTATGTCTTTGTGTCATCATAGCTTAGCTCCCACTTATAAGTGAGAACATACGATGTTTGGTTTTTCATTTCTGGGTTACTCCACTTAGAATAGTGATCTCCAACTCCATGCAGATTGCTGCAAATGCTGTTATTTCATTCCTTTTTATGGCTGAGATGTATATCTATCTATCTATCTATCTATCTATCCATCCATCCATCTATCTATCTATTTATCTTTATCACATTTTCTTTATCCACTCATTGGTTGATGGGCATTTACACTGATTCCATATTTTTGCAATTGTAAATTGTGCTGCTATAAACATGTGTGTGCAAACATCTTTTTCATATAAAGACTTCTCTTTTTCTGGATAGATACCCAGTAGCAAGATTGCTGGATCAGGCGGTATATATTCCTTAAAGAACTAAAAGTTATTTAAGGAATCTCCATACTAGTTGTACTGGTTTACATTCCCAACAGCAGTGTAAAAGTGTTCCCTAGAAAAAGAAGATTCTAGTTTAACAAAGATCTTGAGAAATGTGCTAGCATTTCATTTATTTAGCCAGAAATCCTTGGTATCTTAAGTATTTTATGTCTCTAATGTTTTTCTAAATCAAAGAAACCAATTTCTTTGTGAATCAAAGTGAGCAAAACTCACCTACTACACAAAATCATGTAAGGTATTGTTAAAAAAGTTCTTGAAAGAGTTGAAAAGGAACAGACTGTGTGTTGAGGACTTAGTGTAGACCATCAAGTTATCCCATTACACCATTCAAAACACTGGGATGTGTTAGTCCTTATTAATTCTTAAGCATTGGTCATTTTTTGTGTTCATCTTGTTCTCGTTTTTCTACCAAGACTGTCAAGAGATTCATTTGTGAAGGTACTGAAACAATCACCTGAAACATAAAGCACTGGGGTTTTCCTTTTTAAAATGAGCCACCAGGGACATTTTCTTCACTCTCCTCCTAAAACGAGCAGTGATTTAGGGACAGCTGAGGAGGCCAGAATCTGGAAGTCTGCCTAACAGGTCATTTGTTTCCAGTTTTTGGAACATGAGACAATCGCAATGATTGATGCTCTCACGTACGGGCTTTTTTGTTCTCGTGCAGTAACAGTGAGGGCATGATTAGCCATCTTCACCAGCTGATGTCTTGTTGGCACACCTGCCTTGTTACCACTCTAATTAACAGGCCCGTGTCAGCAGCTCCGCTTCCTCCTGACAAGCTCCGAGCACAGAGGACAACCTGATCTGAAACTCTTACGGATACCAACAGCAACAAAAATGAAAGCGGTAATGGTGGGGCAAGCATTAATCTAAAAATTTTATTAAAAGGCAAGCTTTTTTATATTTGACTCCTTCTAATAATAAGGATTTGGTGGGGGCAGGGGGGAAGAGAAAATAAATGTCAATAAGATTTTTCCTCAGGGGAAGCAAACTTGTTGAAGTTTAGATTTCCTATGTACTGAGAAATTAATATTTTAGTAACTTATATTCAATTGAGCCAGAGGGAACATCTTTTGAGAGAATATTCTCCTTTTTACTGATAAATACTGCTTTTTCTTTTGAGATGGAGTCTCACCCAGGCTGCCAGACTGGAGTGCAGTGGGGCAATCTCAGCTCACTGCAACCTCCACCTCACAGGTTCAAGTGATTCTTTTGCCTCAATCTCCTGGGTAGCTGGGATTACAGGTGCCCACCATCATGCCCGGCTAATTTTTGTATTTTTAGTAGAGACTGGGCTTCACCATGTTGGCTGGGTTGGTCTCAAACTTTTGACCTAAAGTGATCCATTTGTCTCAGCCTCTCAAAGTGCTGGGATTACAGGTATAAGTCAATGCCCCTGGCTCAGAAAAAATCTTTCAATTTTCATAATTTTATATAAGACTGTTAAACTCCAAATTTTATCTTCAGGAATTTAAGCTAAAGCTAAGTACTCTCCTAGCCAATGGAATTTCTTTTTCTCCCTTTCCTCTCAGTAGTCGTAGATTTTCTACTAATTTAACCATTTTATTTCTTTTTAATTTTATGTTTTTATTGTGCTCTTGTACAAATTGATCATCAACAAATAAATCAGTCATGAAATATTTATTGACAGACACTGAGACAAGGGAGAAAATATGGACTCTGAATTCAGAAGACCTGAGTTCAAGTCCCACTTTGTCATTATCTGCTTGTGTAATTTCAGGCACTTACTCTCTTATCAAGTTCCTCATATGTACAATAGTGAAGAAAAGGAAGAACTTCCACTTCTTATAGTTACTATGAAAACTAGATGGAGCAAAACTAGGTGTCTTAAGTATAAAATTAAATAAGATCTATGATGCATATTATGAATTATACAGTATACATAGTTGTTAATTTTCTCTATCAACTTGATTAGGCTATGGTGCTCAGTTATTTGGCCAGATACTAGTCTAGATATTGCTGTGAAGGTATTTTGTAGATGTGATTACTATTTACAATCAATTGATTTTAAATAAAGCATGTTACCCTCCATAATGTAAAGGGCTTTATCCAATCAGCTGAAGGCTTTAAGAACAAAAACTGAGGTTTCCTGGAGAAGAAGAAATTCTCCCTCAAGACTATAATGTAGAAATCCTGACTGAGTTTCTAGCCTCCTGGTCAGATATTGATGAATATCAGAGTCAAGACTGTAACATCAACACTCACCTGAATTTCTAGACTTTCTATCAACCTGCCCTACATGTTTTAGACTTGCCAGACCCCACAGTCATGTGAGATATGAGCCAGTTCTTTATTTAAAATCTCTCTCTCTGTCTGTCTGTCTCTCTGAAGAATGCTAACTGATACAGTACTTTTCACAATTAGCCAAACCTTATTGAGTCCTTGCTCTATGATAGACATTATATGAATATCATTTTTTTAAAGTCCTGCATGGTAACTACTAAGTAACAGAGCAACTTTATTTTTTTTATTCGTAACTGGTGGTTACACCAGATTTAACCATTGTCCCAAAACTCCAGATATTTTCCCTTAAAACATATTGAAATAACAGAACTAACTCCATGGTCTTGAGCACAATTTATCTCCAAGCCATGTGAAGAGAGATGGGACTTCAGAAGAATTAATTGAAGACATTGGAGGTGCACATGGGAAGGAGACGTTGGAGGCTTTTGCAATTCAGCAGCCCCAGTACTTGCTGCCTTCCATGTGGGGAGGGTGTGAAAGAGTTTAGAGTGTTTGTGAAAGCATGGAGCTTTTTTCTAAACACAAAGACTGATGTTTGCTTCTCAGCTGGAAATTCCTGAAGTAAGCAGCTTGTTGAAAAAGTCCCAGAACCAGAATAACAAAGTGCTGTAGTGTAGAATTCCCCAGGGGGCTAGAGGTGGTTGGGGAAGATTAGGGCACCTCTATCCCAGTTATCCACAGTCCTTGGAGAGGGTACAAAGCCAATTTGTATGGCTTCGCATATAAGAGAAAGAGGAATAGAAGGAGAAATAAATCCATACAGCTGTAATGTTGATCACAGATCATGTGAGAAGATACCATACCCTGTAAGGATTTGGTGCTGTGGTCAAGATTAAACGCTAACATAAATCTCTAAGAAGAGCTTCTTTCATCAAGAGCACGAGGTCAATTTGAACACGGCCCTAAACAACCATACACATAACTGCAAAGGTCACTAGCACCACATAGAGCCAGAAAGAACTAGAGTAATGGTGACATTACTTACTATATACCACAAGGGCACATTAAGAATGATCAACACTTCTAATAACAACTTTTCATTAAACTCTGATGTTGAATGCTTTATATGCATTATCTCATCTAACCACATTAACATACTAATGCCAAACCTGTGGATAGGTAGGTTTTTCCTTGATTTCACCTTCCTGCCTTCTTCCTGTCATCTACAATCAAACAACTTAGCTACATAATAGGAGATAAATATATGTGGTTTGAATATATTCATGAAGGATTAATGAAATAATAACTATAAAGTTGACAAGCAGCACATATTGACTTTCATGCTATCATTTAATCCCTCAAATAAGCCTCTGCTTTTTGAGTACTCAGCAAATATTTGCTGAAATAAATTACAAAAGAGTTATCATTACAAAGAGAAATCTATCCTATTTTAAGAATTGCCCAGAAGAAATCTAAATCATTTTCATTTTCAATATATTGAAATCGTATATTTTTAAGTTGGTGTCATCCCCTCTGCTAATCTCAGTAACTAAGATTTTAAGTGACCATAATTATCAAGGGCCCCATGACTTATCCTATGACTCTACATTCTTTCTCTGAGCAAGTGAACACACAGTTTATTGAAAAATAATATTATTCTTCATGGATGAAATTCAACACATTCTTATACCAGCTTCATTAATCAAATAGTTCTTTCTTATGCCTAACATAGTTTTTCTTCAAGTGATTTAAGATCTTTCTTGTTCTTCTTTGTTAATCAAATTAAAATGATCAAATAAAAATCATTTTTATTTCTCAAATTCAAACTAAAATGTTTTTTAGTTAGGCTACGTTCAATTTCAAGCAATAGAAATTTAACTCTGGCTTAAACAATGAGGAAATTCATTATTTCATTAAACAGGAAATCCAGAAGAAAGGCAGGCTTCAAACTTGGTTGCTCTAACAGCTCAGTCTTCCATCAAAGACCCAGGTTCTTTTTTGTTATCGTTTTTTGTCTCCCTACTGTGCTGGCTACAGCCCCCAACTGAATCCTAAATCAAGATCTGGCAATTAAAATTAAAGCCACAGTATGTAGGATGGATGCAACATCTTTGTGATGCTTACCATCCCCTTGACTCTCTCACCTCATCTCCCTCTGCTCCCTCTCCCCTACTCTCTGCTCCCGGTTCAGTGATCTTCAGGCGACACTGTTGCTTGGGGCCTTTGCTCTATCTGTCTCCTGAGTCTAACACACTCTTCCCTCACATCGCATATTCATTTGCCCAATTCCATCATGTTCTTCAAGCCTTTGCACAAATCTCACAGCCTTATTCTGACCACTTAATTTAATTAAACAACCTATCCCAGGGCACTCTCAATTCCCACTCTCCCTTTATTTTACACAGTACTTGTCACCTTCAGATTCATTACATAGTTTGCCAATTTATTATGTTGACTGATTATTTTCTTACTCCTATGACAGAAAGTCAATCTCTGCAAAGGTAAGGCTTCTTGGTTTACTCATTAGTATATCCCAAGTGCCTAGAACAGTCGTTAGGAAATAATAAGTGCTCTATTCAATATTAGTTGAATATTGTTGAATGAATGTTTAAAAAATGGCTGCCTGTACTAATTAGGTCCATAGGCTTCCTTGTTTATTTACAGGAGGAAAAGAGAACTGGCTTCTTTTGTTCTGAAGAAAGCAAGGAAGCATTTTAGACTAAGGCTCTTTAGAATGAGAAAGCTTCTATTTCAGAAAGAACAAGCAGGACTCTGCTTAAGTCTCATTGATTAAAAATTAGATTACACACCCTTTCCTGAACCACTCCAGTGAAAGAAATATAATTACCAATATTGGTTTAAATTAATCAGAACCTACTTTCTAAGTTTGGTAATGGGTTGAAGTCATCTAAACTGAGTCACATGGGTTTTGTGAGGAAGAGACAGATACCTTTACAAAATGCAGCTTTTATAGGAAGAAGAGAATAGATCCCAGTTAGATAATCAACCATGCCCACTACATTTCCCACTTGTGATGCTTAATTGTTCTTCTAATAGTTCTTATTTCTGTCATGGTCCCTCAGAAAATAAACCTCAGAATTATTTTTTTTTTTCAGTCCTCAGTCCGGCTACATGTTTTAATCACCTGTGGAGTTTTCAAAACTCCCACTGCCTAAGCTGTACCCAATAACAATTAAGTTAGGATCTGTTGTGGTGGTACAAGACATGAGACATTTTTTAAGCTCCCAAGTGATTCTGCAAAAGAAATTGAAATGGACCCAGTAAACAAACAAGACTTTATTTAAGGCTATTGCAATTAGGAAGAGATTGTATCGCAACAAAAGAGAGACACTGAACTCAGCTTGCTGAAACAAAAAGCAAGGAGCATTACTAAGCACTGAGGTGAGCTGGTGAAGGGAGAAGTGGTACTGGAGGATATTAGGGGAGAGATTGGTCTGTGTGATGAGGCCCTCTTTGTTTGCTAGTTGGTGCTTATTAAAGTTAGGCTCCCACCCTCCTGCAGAGACAAGAGAGAGGGGAACTATCTTTCTTGATGATTATGTTTCAAAGGGATGGTTCCTCTGTCCTTAAGAAAGACATTCCTGGGTTGCAGAAGACTTACATCTCAAACAGACAGAAAAAAGATTCATTTGCAAGTGTTTTGAAATAAATCCTCTATCAAAAGGGAGGTCAGGGATCCATCTTCAGGAAAAACCCTGTTTAAAGTTTAATCAACCTGAGGGTACTATTAAGGCCATCTGGGTCAATTCCAGTGTGCAGCTTGTTGAGAGCAACCACTCTGCGCCTTCTTCTTCCTCAATAACCATACACATTCAGTTACTGAGTCTTCTTAATTTTATAATTGGTTGGTAAAATTGGGTATCTCTAGTTCGATTCCTTCTTGTCATACGTTTTTGCCTGGATTCCTGAAAGGGATTCCAAACTATTCTTCCTAGCTGGGTTATCTTGCCACTTCAGTAAAATTGCAACTGACTGCAAGAGTTATCTTATTAAATTAAAATATATCTCTTTATATCATTTTCCTACTTAAAACCCTTCACTCCTTCCCATTAGCCCAAGGATATCATCAGATTCTCCTAACATAGTTTGCAAGGATCTTATGACGCAATCTATGCCCTCTATTTATTTGTCCTTTTCCAAATTATTGAAGGGTTACTATTTCCTTTAGATCCAAATCCAGTTTCAGCTTCTTTGAGAAGTCTTTCTAGACTCTGCCCAAATTCCCATGACAGGTGTTATTATTATGACAATGATAGTTATTTGCCTTGCCCTATGTTTTCCATGCAATTTTTGTGAGCTCTTTTAAGCTCAGTATTCCTCCTCCACATCTGTTTGTTTATCGCCACACGCTCCTGCCTCTAGGGCTAACACATGTTTGATCAAATGGATTAAAGGTAATTTTGACATTACACTATATCCCATACATGTATATATAGCTAGTAAGTGGTAGAGCTGAGATTTGAACCTAAGAAGACCATCACCAGAAAATGTATTTGTAATAAAAATCTCTATTGTTCAGGAGTGAAGATGACATGGAACAAAGACTAGGCTGCAATACAATGTGAATGAGAAATCAACGTTTGTTGTTGGCTCCATTTGTTACTGAGACATAACAGCCTAAGCTCATTGATACAACTCCCTTTAGCTTTGTGTGTGTGTATGTGTGTGTGTGTGTGTGTGTGTTTTAATGTTGTTGTTTTCTTTTTTTTTTCCCCCATGGTGGTTTTGGCTGTTGTACAAGTGGTAAATTCTTAACACATTGTTAAAAGACCAAATTTACAATTCAGTTAATTAATGTTTTAATTTTGCAAATAATAAAAGAATTTCTTATGAATTAGTTTTTCTTTCTTTTATTTAGAATTATAAACATAAGAAACTAATGAATCAAGCTAGGATTCTATCTTTTCTTTGCCTGGTTACACGGGTGTTTTCACTTTTAAGAAATTTCAGGGAAGCCTGCTTACCAAATGTCTGACTTCAGTGCTTCATAAGTAGCTAATGGAATCACAACTATACATTTTTTTTTCACTGGGGAAACAGTTTTTTATATGTGGGAGTTTTGAAGTTATGTCAGAAAGTTCACACCTTTACTCTTGGATTGGCATTGAACTTGAAATTTTGCCTTCTCCAGACTCCAAGAAAAGCTGACTTGAGTCAGAAAGGCAATTGCCATAGAATGTACTAAAAGAGAATAGCCTCTTCAGCTTTTATCTGTGCATTCACTGCTGCTGACTAATTCTGTTCTGCTAATTGCTGTCAAAAAGAAATGCCCATGTTCTTCTGCCAACCTGGAAAGGGCTGACATATTTCTTGGCTCAGATTCACAATAGCCTTTGTAACAAAATATTTTGATCTCCCTTGAAGTGAATCTGACATAGAACTATGTAGCTTGCAGTTAGATGCTTCATACTCCTACATATAGACAGAAACTTCTCAAATACTACTAGCTTCATTGTAGCTAGTCTGTAGCAAAAATTCTTTTACCCTCTGTTGACATATGAAATCACCTATGGTATTTTACTTATGTACTTTCTTGACATCTTTCTTTTCAACAGTAAACATTTATTTGGCTTAATTATTTTTGGTATGTGAAAATCTAGCACTCTCTACTTTTTTCTTAAGTGCTTTTTATTTCTAGCAGAAACTTGCTTTGTAATTGAAGCCTATAACGACTGTCCATGCTCCAAAAAATATATTTTTAAAAAAATTGCTGTGCTTGGCTCTTGTCTGAGCTTGGTGTTTCTGCCCTGGCAGCTGGGAGAATATAATAATGGTTGAATACTCACTTTTCTTAAAAAGTTTTCACTGTGATCTTTTATTCTTTGATTTTTATGGGACTTAAAATGATATGGTCCCACTCAGGGTTAAAAATAAGAACACAATTAATGTGAACTACAAATTAATGTTTGAAGTGACCATCATTGTGTATTATCGATATAACAGCTCTCTACTTGTTCAAATAATTTAAAGTGACTATGTGTAATATTGTTCCCAGAATTCCAGTATCAATCAGTAAACAGCAGCTGTGCTGTGGAGAAAGTATGTTGAATTGAGGCAGGTATAGGGAAAATGGCTACAACATTATAATGGAAGATACTGCTGTAGAAAATCATTAGGCAGATAATTTTGGTTTGTGTTTTCATCAGAAGGAATTCTTGTGTTATTAAGAAAGTTATGGAACCAGAGCAAGCTCTCCATTATCCAGCTCAGTAATTATGTGAACCCAAACATCACGAAAATTGTCAAAGTCTTCCGTAAAACTTACAGGCTGGGTTAGACACAACTTTCCATCTTCTACATCCTGTTTCACTTAGAATGTTTTAAATCATGCGTTAATTTTTATTCTTGTTTGATTATACCTTATATTCTGTTTCTTAAAAAATAAAACTGCTATCTTTTCTATTGTCTTTTAGCCTCTAATTCTATGATCCTCCTCATTTTCAGTAGATCGTTTCTCCTTTCACTTTGTTTCTCCTTCCCATTTTAGAGCCCCTCTTCTCGAAGTTTCTCATTTTGTTTTCTATTTTATTCTAATCACTGGACCTTTCTTCTTTCCTAAAACTGACTTCTCCCTTGGAACTCTTGACCCTATGCCCATCTGTCAGTTATGTGATCATGCTGTGTTAGCTATCCGTCTGTTTCTTCATTTCCATTCATTCTTCAAAACCCATAGGACTTAATTTGCCTCCATGAATCCAATGAGACCATTCTTTGAAAAATCGTCAATAGCCCCACCAGTACCCAACCCGGCAGCAGGGTGTCAGCATCTGACCTGTTCAAACCCTCAGCAGCATTTCATTTACATTCTCCTGCGTGTCATTTGATCAGTTAAGCTGCCGAAACTTGGATTCCCATGAGCCTTTGGGATTATCTTAAGTTCATTTTACCAGTCTCTCATTTGAAAATATAATACGTATTAGGTTGCTTTAAGTGACCTCTCAGAGCCGCTCTGTTACCCTCTCCATTCCTCATGTTGGTGTGGAGCACATTCAGACTATTCTCTTTGTTTCAAATGCTGTCTTGTCTTCTCTTGCTCACACTATAGCGAGACACTATTGTAATATTCTTGAACACAGCTATGATTATTTCTCTCCTCTTCGCAAAACACTCAATAGTTCTTGATTGAATAGAAAAGAAAGTTTGAATTCCTAACTAATGTATGAAAATCCCTCAACAATTTGGGTCCAACTTTCCTCTACAGTCTTTTTTTCTTACTATGCTTCAACCCACACAACATATATGATACCAATCACCCACCTCAAGGCATTTCCCAAATATGACTTATGCTTTTTAATTCTTTTCCTTTGCTCCGTCTTCTCTCTTTCTTGAAATGTCCATTTCTTTCTTTCATTAACTGATAATAATCTTTGAACCCATGGGGCATATAAAATGTCTTGTCCAAACTGAAGCCTTCCCTGATTAAGCCAATGAAAATTAATGTTGCTCTCCCATAGTCTGCTAACATTTTTCATCAATTATTTGTTGAATATTATACTATATTTGAAGAACTAGCAATACAATGATAAACAAAATGTCATGATTCATGAACATTGATTGCTGATAGAAAATGTTATAGTTTGCTTTAGATTATAGTTATTTGTGTATAAGCCTGTCCATCTTACAAAATTATAAGGCATGGCTTCCTAAAGGATCATAATTTGCCTTTCACAATACAAAGCTCCTGTGTTAGATTAAATGCATTCAATAAATATTTGTTAAATCAATTCTCTTTAATTAATGTTCAATCATATGATTCATAACAAATAGGAAGACACTCAAGCAATCTGTATGAATGATTGACTTTAATTTGAAAATCTGAAAGATAAAATGAATAACTAAATAAAAAATGTTGATCATTAATTCATTCTGTACCAGCACAATACTAAAGATGTTTGATTTATTATCTTTCTTACTTTCACAAACAACTCTATGAGATCATCACTTTCATTTTCCTGTTTTATAAATGAGAAATAGAGAGATAAGGAAATACAGTAACCCTGTTCTCTGATTCCTAATCACTAATAGCCAATCACTAACTCTATTGCATAGACTGCCTATTAATATTTAATAGTAATAAATATTCAACTTAATTAAAGACACAATTTGTTTTTACATTCTGCCAGATCTCATCAATTTAATGTATCAGTCCAATTACAGATGAAACCTAGGTAAAAGTATTCTTAAAATTGTCTTTTTTCTGGGTCAGAACGAGTCATATGGCACCACTTAACCCCAAGAGGTCCAGGAAACACATCATCCTTGTGCCTCTAAGGCAGAAATTTGGAAAAATTGGTGATCAGCATTCCCTAAGACTACCAAAGTTTATACTCCTGGTCACCAAATATTAGACTACTGCCCTTCCTCCCCTAGGCAAAAAATACACTTATTCATCCCCAAAGGAAGACAACATTAAGCTCTCATCCAGTCTCAGAGTCAAACTGAATGTCCAAATATCTGAATGATGCACAGTACTATTTATATCAGATTCTAGTGGTATAGGGACAGAAGAATACCCTCCTTTGGAAGAGGGGGTGAATGAGGAACACAGAACTGTCACACATCCCTAGTAATTCTGAAACCCTGCTTGTCAGGTGGTATAAGGACTCTTACCCAGAGGGTGGTTAATGTTCCTTAATTAGACTGTGAATCTGCTTCTTGACAGTAACTCCTTACCCATAGTTTGCCATGGCCTCTGAAAGCTCCTTTAAGGAAATTTCTTCTTTTTCATCGTTTTTCTTGGTCATATCTGAATTGGGCATTAGAGAAAAAAAAAATCTTCCTTCATAAATTAGTAGTTTTCTCTAAGCACCATTTTAAGATAGTGACAGATGCTTTCGATTCAGCCTATTGATATTTTTGATAGTACAACTCTCTCAAAAACATATTGAATGTTTCTGATTATTTAATATTTTCTTTCACTATAAATATGTATTTTCCATAATATTTTCTAATCTATTATTGCCAGAGTTTAGGAAAACTAGAATTTTTTGTGTATTCATCTTCTATCTAGTTATTTTTTAAATATTGTTATTAATTTGATTAAACTCTTAGTAGATTTCCTTGTTATCTGCAATTAACACTTAACTGCTTTCCTTCTAATATTCTTTATTAGCTAATTTTCTTGTCTGATAACATATTTTTGATCTTCCAACATAATCTGGAATGTAGCTATGACAGCACATATTTGTGTTTTATTACTGATTTTGTCAATATGTCTAATGTTTCACCATACATTTTTTAGTTTCCCACTAGATTTTTTTTTACATTTAATAAATAAAAATTTTCTTTTATATCTTAGCTTTCTAGGAGTTTCAAATATGTAACAAATTACTTTTATCAGTTTATTTTGATTATGTATTTAGATTATAACATACATTTTCCCTTTAATTTGTAAATACACTAAATGACATGGTGGATTTATTTCCATTATTGAAGCATTCCTTTATTACTGGAATTAAGCAAAGTTGATAATTTTACATTTTTTTCTGACTTTGACTATGTGCACAAGTGAGATTTTCTCTACATTTCTTGCATTGCCTTTATCCAGTTTGCTACTGCAATTAGGTTAGACTTGAAAGATAACTTTTTATATTATGGAAATAATCTAATTGTTAGAATAAAATAGCCACATATTTGAATGATAGTGTAATTGAATGTGGAACTCTGGATTCTAAGCCATGGAAGATATAATTCCATAGTATTTTTGCCTCCCATGTGGCTGCTGAGATATCTGATAATAATCTGACTCTTGTTCCTTTACATTTAGTATCCCCCCTTTCTTTGGTACCTTTAAAGATTTTCGTTATCATTGATATTTTAAAATTTGACTATGATCTGCTGAGAACAGAGATTTGTTTATACGTTGTTTTGTTTTTGTTTGCTTTTTAATTTATCCCTTTAGCACTTAATCTTTCTTCACCATGGGCAAATTATTTGCCATCTTCTTTAAGTAATGATTTCCTTTTATTGTCTCCATTTTCTCTATCTGCAACATTTATAAGATACATTCTACAATTTCTGTGTATGTCTTGCATGCATCTTATATTTTTTACATATTACTTTCATTTCAGCTCAATATTTTGCTATTCAGCTATATCAATTTTGCTATTCGACCATAAAAATTGTATGGATTTAAGTCCCCACCTCTAATTCATTCTTTTTATATGTAACAGTTTTTTGGCATGAATGGCATATTCTTCCTGTTCTTTCTAAAAATTCTACTGATTATACATTCTGTGCTTATTTTTAATTAACTCTCCATCTTCAGATATATGTTCTTGTTTGAAATCTCTTTTATTCAATATGTTAATGCTACTCACATAGTTGGTGATGTGCGTATCATTTTAGATGCTGTAATTGTAGGCTGTCTGCTGCTGTGTTTACAGAACTTGCTCTGAATAGGGCCGGAACTCTTGCTCAGCTTGTACTCTATATCAAGATAGTGAATACTCACCATGAAATGATATTAGTGGTTCACTTCCATGGCTTATCTTCTGATTGTTGATGCTTTTTGTTCTTTTGAGATATCATCAACCATTTGGATCCCTGTCCTCTCATTTATCCTCAGGTCCGCCATTTATTACTCCTGTGTGTAGACAGTTAACCATTATTGCCTGGTTCACTTGGAGTTGGGGGTGAGGCATGTGTCCAGGAGACATCCATAGCATTTGAAAGTCTTGCGCGTTTCCATGGCAGAATACAAATGAATTCCCTGTGAGATCCCCCGGGTTTTCTCCGGCTCTTTTCTTCCACAACTTCTGTGGCAGCATTTTTTTCCTGCAACTTCTGACATCTTTTTCTTTAGTAATGTCTGCTTTCAGGATTCCAGGAATTTTGCAGGTTCAAGTTCTAGCAAATTCTCCTACTTGTGTTTGAACAGCTATGAAGCTTTTATGTAGAAAGGGGAATTACATCATGTGCTTATTTTACCATCCTAAATATTTTTCCAGATTGCTATCAAAATTTAAAAAATTCTCATATATAACCTTCAGATTCCTGAGGTCAGGTCCTCAGATCTAAATTTTTTAAAACACTGCACTTTACCACATGACCTCTAAGTTAAAATAGCACAATGCTTTTATTCTGCAATTGGAATTGTTTTAGTACTCTTTTGACAAGCATCTCAAAGCAATCTGGAAAATATTCCTTTTCATGAAAAATATTCCTCACCTGCACATCAACTTCTGAAACAAAGCAGGTGTGAAAAGCACAAAGCAGGCCAATTTACACAGATGGTATGGAGGTCAAGTGAAAAAATGTTACATTCCCCAGAGTTGACAGTTGTGCATAGTGTTAAAAAGCCAGTTATAATGTCTTGCTAATAATCAGTTATTTAACAGGTTTGTGTACTCAATGGCTCTCCAGTAACATTGTTCTTCAAAATCTAATAGTTGGAAATGGTGTGTTAGACAATATTGGAACTTCTTATAATGAGATGGAATACCAACCAGGGATAGTTGTATACAGAGACTATTTAAAAGAATAGAAATATTGGACCTAATTTAGTGAGTTTTGTGAAGGCATCTTGTACATTTTTCATTATCAAACAGCATTCCATTAATCATTTAGCCAAGATTCTTGAGATAGTCGCCAAATTGATGTATTGAGTTGCCAATATAAAAATGAGCCATTTATAATTAATTACCCCTAAAGCAATCCTTTTTACATCAACACATTTTCTTGGGCTTCTTAACTTTATAATAAGCCTATCAATATTTTCACTTGGTAACAATCTGCAAGAACTGGACATAAGCACATTTTGCTAGAAATGTTAGTAAAAATTACATAGTACCAAATTACCAAAATTTTAAAAATTTAATTCTCATTTAAGAAATTATATAAGAGATTTGCAGAATTATCTGCAATTTATATACTTTCATTAGATTCTTCCTACTTTGCTTTATGTACTTTCGGGTTACAGGCTCTGGGTAGCGCTGCCTTTTTGGCTCAACATCACATGGGTGCAGTGAAGCATCACAAAAATTTCTTCACTTTTATGGCTATATTAAGCTCTTAAACCTACTTTGGGAAGCCATCTATGAATATTCTTGTTGGAAAAAGCATTTCTCCTTTACCATAAAGTATTCACCATGGAGGATCAAAGGAAACATATCTCATCAAATTTTAGGGGAACATAAATTAGTATAAAATCATTTGGGGCATGAAAGTAATCTTGAATTTCTGTATAGTATGGTAAGGGGCAACCACATCACAAAATCCAAGAACTAGAATTTACAGAGGAAGACTGAAGCACAAAATGGTTTTACCATCAAGCATGGATATATCTGCCGTTTGAAACTGGTACTTATCTGGCTAGTTCATTCATCCATCTATACCCTTAAAGAAAATTTGTCATTTAACAACATCATGATGACTACTCATCCAACTGCATTTAGACCTAGAGATTTTGCAGTATGTTTACAAATTCTGATAAAAACTAAAAAGCTTTTGACGCTAAAGGCTTACATGGTGGTATTTATGTTATCTGTTACTGCTTATTTAGCCTTTCTCACAAAGGTTTGTTAAAGGTTTATGACTGTAATGAAAGACAAATACTTTGACTTTTGTTCGGAGATGTTTACTAAGTAGTTCATCTTCTCAATTTTAAACCAGGTTTTAGTTCAGTGAGCAGATATTATGTCAGCTCATAAGTGCTTTAATGCCAGTTTCTTGAGAGAGAAACATTACTGGCTCCCCCAGGAGTTTTTTGTTTGTTTGTTTTAGACTTGGGAAAGTTTCACAAGTATACAAAGTCTCAGATCCAAAATAATATTCTTGGAGTCAGGACAAATAGAAAACCTGTAAAATGGTCCCCGTCACTTGTTACTCTGCATTTAGACAGCCTCCGAGAGCACAACAAAATGGAATTAAAATAGATATTGTAACTGGAAAGTTTTTGTCTTAATTCCACATTTTGCTAGCTTTGTTATCTTGCAGAAACTGCTTGGTCTCTCTGGGTCAGTTTCTCATTCTGAAAAAATTAGTAGAATGTGTAATTTTCATGTCTGCCTGTATGTGTGTATAGATATAGCAATAGCTTCAAGAATTGTGAGTACTTCATACAAAATCTTGTTTCATATTCACAACACTCCTGTAGGTAACTACTATTGTTATATCCTATTTTACAAAGAAAGAAGCCAAGTTTGGAGACAATAAGGAACCTGCCATAAATCAATGAACAAATAATTGTTGACACTGGGGTCTATTTAGAGTGCCCTCACAATTTTCTTCTATTTTATGGTGCATATTTGGGCTTTGTAACCCCTAGGGCAAAGAAATTCAAATGACTTCTGCTTTCGACTGCTGTACATACAAAGATTGAGCCCATTGGATCTAAGTTCCAAGGGCCACAATATATCAAAACTGGCAGTCCTTGGAGTCAAGCAAGAGAACTGTATTTCCACCAAATGAAACTTTGTAGCAATATAGGGAGACATGTGGGAATGAGAATTACTTATGTCAGGATATGCATTGCCAGTGGGAAAAAAAACCACTTGCATTATCATTGTCTTTGGTCCTTCCCCATCCTGCCTCTTTCCATAAAATCTTATTTTATCTTCAAAACAATCTTATGATCCAAATAAACTTATTCCACTTTTTAGATTATAAGTAGACTCAAAAGGTAACTTTCCCACGGTCAGAGAATTGTCAATAATGCACTTAAAACTCAACTTTGATGACCTCTGTGGTTCTGTCTGGTCATGGGTTTATCTAAATATTTTTGAACTTAGCGTTACTTACTTACATATATTCTGAATGGTAGCACGTTTGAGAATTTTACTGCCATTATGAGAAGATGTGCTTTTATCTTTGGTTCTGAAAATTATTTCAAGGCGCTGATATGGAGGTAGAGGTAGCAACTAGAACAAGAAGAAAATAATAGAATTAATGAGATATGGTGTTATGATCGGAATATTTATGTCCCTTCACAATTCATATATGAAACCTACCTCCAAGATAATTGTCTTAAGTTGTGGAACCATTGAGAGGTGATTAGATCATGAGGCTTTACCTTTATGAATGAGATTAATGCCCTTATAAAAGTGCTTGAGGGAGCTTGTGTGCTCCTTCCACCAGGTGAGGACACAGCAAGAAGGTGCCATCTTTGAAGAACAGCAGTCTTCACTAGACACTGAATCTCCTGGCACCTTGATCTTGGACTTCTTAGCCTTCAGAACTGTAAACAATAGATTTCTATTGCTTATAAATTACCCAGTCTAATCTAAGGTATTTTGTTTTAGCAGCTGGAACAGACTAGGACATAAGAATTTTCTCTAGACCTTCATTCCATTAGGTATATATTGTTTATATATATATATAGTATATATATATACACCACATATATATGTGTATATATAGTTTTATATATATAAATATACAAAAATACATATTTATATATATTAGAAGAGAATTCAACTAGACCATTCAAAGTCCATGGAGATCTATTTGCCTGTGGAAGAGTCCTAGAAGGTTTGTAATCCTTCTGATAGAGGGAAAATTATATGTGTATTTAAATATCTGCAGTTGCTTTAGGGCGAGAAACCAAGTGTAAAACACATTTTTGTTAGATATCTAATGTGGGCTGTGAACTGTGTTTGTTCTAGGCTTATGGTGGTGACTTTTAAGAACTACAGAGTCTGAAATTTTACTCTACTTACAAGCTTACAAGTTAGCCTGCCACAGGTGCATGAATACTGGCATAACACATGAAACTCTGGTCAGAAACAAAGGGCAGTTCATTATTCACAATAATAACATTAGCTGAACTATAAGCATTTGTAGCAGCTCTCCAGGCGCAGATTGTCCTTGGGTGCTGTAAAGATTGCCAGGTAGGTAGCAAATGCACACATAGTGGAATGTGTTACAGGCAAGGACTCCTGAGCTTAGGAAATTCTAATCTTTTATAATGTGCAGTAAGCATGCCTGACCTTTGCATTATATATACTACACTGAACAGCAAGAATGACTGCTTGAGATACACCATGTTACATATCTTAGGAAACATGCTTGAAAGATAGGAGAAAGGCAGTCAATGTTTCTGCTATTGACATGTGCAGAAACCTGAGACACTCATGGACACTTGTTTCCCGATAATAGCCAAAAGACATTGGTTATTATTCATCTAGTTCCTGCCTTCATGGACACTTTTTTGTCTTGTTTTGTAAACAAATACCAAACAAATATATAGGGCCTCATATCGATGAGTTCTACATCCATGGATTCAACCAACCGCAGATCGAAAATTTTTGAAAAATAATTCTGATAAAAAGTAAAATGCATTTGACGCTAAAGGCTTACATGGTGGTATTTATGGTATCTGTTACTGCTTATGTAGCCTTTCTCACAAAGGTCTGTTAAAGGTTTATGACTGTAATGAAAGACAAATACTTTGCCTTTTATTCTGAGATGTTTACTAAGTAGTTCATCTTCTCAATTTGTACTGTATATGTTCAGACATTTTTCCTTCTAATTATTCCCTCAACAAATGTACTGTATATGTGCAGACTTTTTTCCTTGTAATTATTCCCTCAACAGTACAGTATAACAACTATTTACATAGGTTTTACATTGTATTAGGTATTATAAGTAATCTTGAGATGATTTAAAATATACAAAGGATGTACCTACAAAGTATTTGATAGGTTTATGCAAATACTGTGCCATTTTCTATAAGGAATTTCAGTATCCATTGATTTTTGATATCCACAGGAGGTCCTAGAACCAATCCCCAACAGACACTGAGGAACAATTGTAATTATAAATTGTGATAATAATTCAGAAGAAAAAAGAGCAGTATGCTATCAGAAATGCAGAAGGATGAGTTAGATTCAAGGAGCTTAGAAATGGCTTATCTGAGATAGGGACTTTTAACCTGAGGTGTGAAAAGAAGTTAGGCAGGTAGAATTAAGAAGAGAGCATCTTAAAGGTATTCTCTTTAAGAGAGAGCATCTCAGCATATTTGAAGGTCCAGATTCCCTAGAATTCAGAGATTGTTAAAACAGCCAGGATAGTCAGAATATTCAAGGGAGGAGATGAAGGAAGGAGATGTGATTAAATGGGTAGGCAGAAACAGATTATTATGTTCAAACAGCAATGAGAAAGCCATGGAGTGTTTAACTGGGGAGCCTTGTCATCTGATTTACATTTTAAACGATATTTATACTATGTGTGGGATGCAGAGGAGGAAAAATTAGTGGAAGAGGAAAACCAGATAGGAAGCTGCTGGACGATAGTTGTTTGGCAATGGTGACGGCAGTAAAGATGAAGATGAGTGATACTCAAGGCTGTCTTTTTTCCCTTAACCTTCTATTTTCTGGCTTTAAAAAAATTGAATATGTTTTAACTTTTCCATTTCCTTCCCAATTTTTCAGTTTACTACTGAATAGAAATAGTAAACCATGAGGGAGGCTAAGCCACACTAAAATGTGGGATCTGCAATGGCATGATGATCAGAATGTTATTATAAATCCAATTGTTAACAAATATTCCCAGGTTTAGGTCCAATTTGCATGTATGTTTTGTTTCCTAGTTGCTGCAACTAAATATTTTGTATCTTTATACCTCATTTCCTGGAATAATGTTTTGTTTAGTGACCTTAAATATTTGCAAAGTAAATTAATTAATTCATGAATCATGGATGAAAGCATAAAGGATCTGTGATCATCAGGATTTATTTTCCTGTTTTTATGAACACTCTTAAGAAACAGGATGGATCTCCAACTCCAAATTTGGTTCAGATATCAAAACTGATGATACTACAGTCATACTGTGAGGGTAATAAAAGATTTATTAGTCACACAATGAAGCTTTCTGGGTGGAGCAGGGCATGCCTAATAGCTGGTCCAAAAATGTCTTGAGAAAACAGGGGAAGGAGACTGGTGGGGTTTTTATGTAGTTGGGGGTGGGACTGAGGTGAGGGTTCACATGCATAGTTTGAACTTCCTGCCTGCGCAAAAGGAGGAAGCTGGGGGGGCTTTGCCAGCTGTAGGGCTTCCGGGAAGAGGATAGAGTGAAACTTAGACACTATCAGTAGTCGAACATCAAAAAAAATGGGATTGGACTCTTGATTATATTTATTTACCAGAATGAAACTTGAGAGACAAGTTTGTATATGATGTATATGTACTGGGGTACGGCAATTTTCACTCTAAAGTATAATGTAGTTTTTTTTCGCCATGAAACTCCTGGTCAACAAAGAGGACATTGAGTTCAAGTATCTCTCAATACTTCACAATAAGTAGTTATCTTGCAGAACAAAGTTGATCTTGCTAGCTAGATATTAGTTTGTTATTAACAAAATTACAGTCATTATATTCCTATCACAAAATTATATTTGTATTTAGTAGGGAGCCATTATTATGTATTGTTATCTTGTTGTAGGCACTAAGGAGGATTGGCAGGACTTTCAACTTAAACACCAGTGCATTATACTAGGAAATTTGGCTAGGGAACAAAAAGAAGCTCTAGTTGATATTTCTTTCCCAAAGCTTAATAATCAAAGCAGACACATTTAAATAGTTCACCTTTTCTGGGCAGTAAACAGGTTTGGCAGGACTGAAACAAATTGGATGTGCCCATCATAATCAACTTAGAAAAGAAAAGAATGGGAAAAATGCCTAGAAAGAAGACAATGTATTAATATCAAATCTTGCAAAAAAATAAAAATATTTAGAAACAGAATGTGTGCTCAATTACAGCCCAAAAAGTGGAAACAAAATAATTGAATGGGACATTTCCTCAGCACATTTGCATATTTGAAAAAACACACCTCCATTTTTTTCTGGTATGAGGATGTGACAGTCGTTCACATTCTTACAAAGATGAGACCATTGCAACCTATGATTATTCTGGAACTGAGTGTCGGTGTGGGGGTTCTCTACTCCTATTGCTTCTCTCTCCCTTCTCTTTTGCTTCCTGCCTTTTGGCTGCTTCTCTGACCACTACCATTTATTCAGTAGTGAGTATCTGCAAATGAAGTAATAAAGGAAATGAAATTCAAGTGAGTCTGTTGGCTACCTACTAGCATCTTGGCTAACAGGATTAATGAAGGTAAAAATGGGTTTTTCTGTCTGCGAAAAGATTTTACTTTTCTATGCTGTTGTCCCTCATGGATGATTTAGGGCTGGCTGCATATAACTGAACAAAGATTTTTGTCTCTTCTGGCTGTACAGACATTCTATGGGGTCATAGATACTGGTTTCAATGATTGTGTGATTTTGGAGAAAACAAAAAATCATAAGCGCATACTTATAAAACCAATCAGGGATTAGATATAGATACCTGTCAAATAGCTACAATTATAGTAAATTAATGATTTGGTGGTTTTATAATTGGCATAAATAGTAAAGGATACTTATAAATATTTGTATGGAAAATCCTTTGGCAAGAATTAATACTATTTCTCTAATAGTATTTTATGCAAGACAATCAATACTTGACAGGTAAGATCAGATACTTCTCTCTTGACTTCTTCAACATTTAGCTTAATGGAATTTACCACCATTGAGATGCACTGAGAAGTAAAATTGTAAAGAAAGACTGGAAAATGATATCTTAAAAAGAATTGATTAATGTTATAAAATGTTGCTGTATGTTAAGATTTTGTATCGTAAATTTGGTATTGTTTAATATTTTTACTTTTAAAAATGCGTAAGAGTAATAGAAATTACAAACAAAATATGTGGTTTTCCCTTTTTGTCATTTTCTTGGTCCTCCTTAGCTGCATCTACCTATTTGAAAGATGACATTCCTCTCCCTTTCTGTGAGCCTTTGGCTTCGGGCCATTCTTTGTCTTTACTGTGTTAATTATTAGCTACTTAACATTTATACTGAAGATCTGACAGTTCCTAGGTCTAGAAATTTCTTGAGTTTTCAATTTCAGGAACTTCCTCCCCATGTCATATCAAATCTTTATATGCATTGTGGCACTTTGAAATCATCCACATGCAATCTTTAAGATCTTAAATGCTGACATCTCTTTTTCTGACTATACCATTTGTTACCCTGATATCTAATGTCCAGTCTATGTTTATATTCGTTGTAAATTCCAGCTTCTAAGAAATAACAATGCTAAATTATTTTTAAAACATATACAATTTTTTTCTTTTGAGACAGGGTCACCCTGTCACCCAGGCTAGAGTGTAGTGGGGCAATCTCAGCTCATTGCAACCTGTGCCTCCTGGGATAAAGTGATCCTCCCATCTCAGCCTTCCAAGTAGCGAGAACCATAGGTGTGCACCACCACACCTGGCTAATTTTTGTCTTTTTTGTAGAGATGGCATTTCGCTGTGTTGCGCAGACTGGCTGCGAACTCCTGGGCTCAAGCGACCCACCCACCTCTGCCTCCCAAAGCGCTGGGATTACAGGGGTGAGCCACTGCATCCAGTCAAAAAAGATATATTTGAAAGTAAAAAATGTCCATTAAAGCCAACAAAATATATATTTATAGACAGGAATGAAATCTCATTCATTTTTACTCCTCCAATCCTGCTTCCAGTAGCAAAACATCTTTCTAAAAGTTTGAGACACCTCGTTTTAAAATTTGGCCGGTACAGATTTTGGAATCAATTTACAAATAATATCTAGATTCTTAATATAATTTTATTTTTAACCCTTTTTGGGGTCGATTAACCTTCCTTGTTTGGCTTTATTAGCTTCTCTAATCTGCTTGGACCAAGCAGCTTATCATTAATGCTATAGATGAATAGTATAAGAATAATCTGGGAGTTTATTAAAAATGCAGAATATCAATAGATGCACTGAATCAGAATCTGCATTTTTATAAGATCTCAGGGACTTTATTTGCATATTAAAATTTGATAAGCATTAATTTTTGCCATATTTCCACCATGCTCCTAAAAAATGTAACCACAGTGGTGCCAAGTACAAAATGTGAATACAAATCAACATAATACAAATTCTGCCTTCACCACATACAGGCCTACCCCAATTTATTGAGCTTTGCAGATACTGAACTTTTTACATGTTTCTAAAAGTTTTTGGCAACTTTGCCTCAGGCAAGTCTATGGAAGCCATTTTCCAATAGCAAGTGCTCAGTTTGTTCGCAATTTTTAGCGATAAAATATTTCTATTAAATTGCATACATTTTTTGGATATAATGCTACTGAACACCTAATAGACTACAGCATAGTGTAAACATAACTTTTACATGCACTGGAAAACCAAAAAATTTGTGTGACTTGCTTTATTATAATATTTGCTTTATTACAATATTTGGTTTATTGCAGTGGTCTGGAACAAAATGTACAATTTCTCTGAGTTATGCTTGTATTTATTTCATGACCCTGAAAAAGTTATTTCATCGTTCTGTGACTCATTGTATGCATCTATAAATTGGATGAACAATTATGGATGGTATAAAGATTGAGTGAGGTCATATGTATAAATATACTAAACAGTACCTGGCACATAGTAAATATACAACAAATAATAACCACTATTATAATGTTTATATTCTCCTTCTGAATGATTCAATCTTATGTTCCCCCAAACACCCTTAATTGTATGTTACTCAAAAATTTTCCTTCAAATCACTGCAACAAGAGAGAATCTTTAATAAATGATGTTGGTACAACTATTTATTTGGAATAAGATAAAATTAGATCCTCCATACCTCAGACCACACATAAGAATAAACTCCAAGTGAATTATGGAACTAAATGTTAAAAAAAAATCATACTAGAAGAAAACATAGGTGAATTATTTTTAAATATCAATTTAGGGAAAACCTCACTAACTATGACACAAAATCCAGAGACAATAAAAGAAAATCACAAATTTGACTACAAAAATATCTCAAAATTGCAGGGGCACAAAACTGTTAAAAAAAAGTAACACAACTGACAAGCTGGGAAAAAATACTTGCAACCTATATTACATAAAAATTGCTAATATTCCTAGTATGTAAAGAACTCTTTCAAGTTGAGGACAAAAAAAGACCAAAGCTTGTTTAAAAAAAGGGGGACAGGGCATGAACAGATAATTATTAGAAGATATAAAAATGTCCCATAGCCGAGGCACAGCTTGCAGTGAGCCAAGATGGCACCACTGCACTCCAGCCTGGGTGACACAGCAAGACTCTGTCTCAAAAAAAAAAAAAAAAATGTCCCATAGCCACATGAAGTATGTTCAAAGTCACTCAAAATTAGAAAAACACAAATGAAACAACACTGAAATGTGACTTCTCATTAATAACTTGAAAATTAAGATGTATGGCATGGCAACATATTCTGTTGCTTAGACCCTGGGGAAACCGGTACTCTCATACATTGCTAGTGAGAATGCTCACTGGCACAAATCTTCTGGAGGGAAATCTGGCAACATCAAACAAAACTACATATGCAGTTAGCTTTGGACATAGCATCCTTATTTTTAAGAACATATCTCCAACAATATAAAGATATATATGTACAAGAGTATTTGTTGATGCAACGTGTGTAATTTCAAAATAATTCAAACAACCTCCAACATACAAAAGTGATTCCAAAAATTGTGGTACATTCCATAATGGAATATTATGCAGTTGTAAAAAAAAATGAGGAATATCTCTATGAATTCATGAGGAGTGATTTACATGCTTTATTTTTAAGTTGAAAAAGGAAAGTGCAAATTGTTATGCTACATTTATGTAAGAAATAAATATGAATATACATGTATCTGCTAACCTGTACAGAAAGAAATACAGAAAAAAAAAACTAAGAACTATTGAGATTGGGGGGTAGGAACTAGGTGAAAAGAACAATGGTGTAAGAACAAGTTGAATGGGCTCAAGGAGATGTACTCTGCATACACCTTTTTGTATAGGTCTCAATTTTAGAATTATGATGATATTTCACTTATTCCCCAAAATAACAATCATCAGCATCATCATTGAAAATGTGGGAGCAAACCAAAATGAAATAAAAACAATAACGAATTGATATGGTTTGACTGTGTCACCACCGAAATCTCACCTTGAATTGTAGCTCCCATAATTCCTACATGTTGTGAGAGGGACCCAGTGGGTGATAATTGAATCATGGGGGTGATTTTCCCCCTACTGTTCTTGTGGTAGTGAATAAGTCTCACCAGATCTTAAGGGGAAACCACTTTCACTTGGTTGTCATTCTCTCTTTGCCTGCTGCCATGTAAGATATGCCTTTCACCTTCCGCCGTGATTGTGAGTCTTCTTCAGCCACATGGAACTGTGAGTCCATTAACCCTTTTCCTTCTTTATAAATTACCCAGTCTTGGGTACATCTTTATCAGCAACATGGAAATAAACTAATACAGTAAATTGGTGCTGGTAGAGTCAGGTGCTGCTGTAAAGATACCCGAAAATCGGGAAGCAATTTTGGAACTGGGTAACAGACAGCAGTTGGAACACTTTGGAGGACTCAGAAGAAGACAGGGAAATGTGGGAAAGTTTGGAACTTCCTGGAGACTTGTTGAGTGACTTTGACTGAAATGCTGATAATAATATAGAAAATGAAATCTAGACTGAGGTGGTCTCAGATGGACATGAGAAACATTTTGGGAACTGGAGTAAAGGTTACTCTTGCTATGTTTTAGCAAAGATACTGGCAGCATTTTGCCTCTGTTCTGGAGATTTGTGGAACCTTGAACTTGAGGTGATTTAGAGTATCTGGCAGAAGAAATTTCTAAGCAGCACAGCATTAAAGAGGTGACTTGGATGCTGTGAAAAGCATCCAGTTTTAAAAGGGAAATGAGTATAAAAATTTGGAAATTATGCAGCCTGGTGATGTGATAGAAGAGAAAAACCCTTTTTATAAGGAGAAATTCAAGCCAGCTGCAGAAATTTACATAAGTAATGAGGAGCCAAATGTTAATCACCAAGACAATGAGGAAAATGACTTCAGGGCATGTCAGAGACTTTGTGGCAGCCTCTCCCATCACAGGCCCAGAGGAATAGGGGAAAAAAATGATTTCATGAGCTGGGGCCCCAGGCCCTCATGCTGTCTGCAGCCTAGGGACTTGGTGCCCTGTGTCTCAGGTGCTCTAGCTATGGCTAAAAGGGGACAAGGTACAGCTTAGCTGTGGTTTCAGGGAGTGCAAGTGCCAAGTCTTGGCAGCTGTCACATGGTATTGAATCTGTAGGTGCACAGAAGTTAAGAATTGAGGTTTGGGAACCTCTGCCTAGGTCTCAGATGATGTATGGAAATGCCTGGATGTCCAGGCAGAAGTTTGCTGCAGGGACAGGGCCCTCATGGAGTACCTCTGCTGGGGCAGCACAGAAGAAAAATGTAGAGTTGGAGCCCACACACAGCGTTCCTACTGGGACAGCACCTAGTGGAGTTGTGGGAAAAGGGCCACCGTACTCCAGACCCCAGATGGCAAATCCACTGAAAGCTTGCACCATGTGCCTGGAAAAGCCACAGACATCAACACAAGCCACTGAAGGCAGCCAGGAGGGAGGCTGTACCCAGCAGCTCTGCCATATGGCAGAGTTGTCCAGGATCATGGGAACCCACCTCTTACATTAAGTGTCACCTGGATGTGAAACGTGGAGTCAGAGGAGATCATTTTGGAGCTTTAAGATTTGACTGCCCCACTGGATTTCAGACTTCCATGGGGCCTTTAGCCTCCTGGTTTTGGCCCATGTCTCTGATTTGGGATGAGTGTATTTATCCAATGCCTGTATCTAGGAACTAACTAACTTGCTTTTGATTTTACAGGCTTATAGGTGGAAGGGACTTGCCTTTTCTCAGATGAGACTTTGGACTGTGGACTTTTGAGTTAATACTAAAATGAGTTAAGGCTTTGGGGGACTGTTGGGAAGGCATGATTGGTTTTGAAATGTGACGAAATGAGATTTAGGAGGAACCAGGGATAGAATGATATGGTTCAACTCTTTCCCCACCCAAATCTATCTTGAATTGTAACTCCCATGATTTCCATGTGTTGTGGAGGGACCTGGTGGGAGATAATTGAATCATGGAGATGGTTTTCCCCATACTGTTCTTGTGGTACTTAATAAGTCTAATGAGATCTGATGGTTTTATAGGAAGAAATCCCTTTCACTTGGTTCTCATTCTTTCTTTGCCTGCTGCTATGTAAGATGTGCCTTTTTCCTTCCACCATGATTGTGAGGCCTCCCCAGCCACATGGAGCTGTGAGTCCATTCAACCTCTCTTTCTTTTTAAATAAATTACCCAGTCTCAAGTATGCCTTTGTCGGTAGCATGAAAATGGACTAATACACACATGAACTTAACTATACTAAAAATGAATAACATCAACACACAATAAGTTGTCCTGGAAAAACACTAACTTAAATACATTTGGAAAACTTTACTTTGACTATATACTGTAAGGCTAAAGACAAAGAGAACTGAACACAAATATTGCACTCCAGTTAATACATTTGCTTTTCAAAGGGACATGAGTTAGCAATCTTAAAATACTTTTACATGTATTCTAGAATTGAGAAAAAACATATTGTGAATAATATATAATAATTTTCTAAGTGCTGGATATTGAAATCACAAAAGAGAAAGAAAAGCTAGAATTAATCCTGTGCTCTTAAATTGGAATTTGAGATTTTAATATAAACTCATAGTTTTTAAAACTGATAGATTGATTGATTGATAGACAAATAGACATAGGAATAGATACTGAGGTAAGTGTATATATGTAGCAATTTTAAAATATGGCCACAAATTATTTGATATTCTTCCCTTGAAAAAGCAGAACATTTCTCTTCCCTTGAGTACAGACTGTACTTAATGACTCACTTCTAATGAATTGAGAATGTCAGCAGAAGTGACAATGTGTGACTCTGAAATTAGAACATAGAAAGCACGTGGTGTCTTCCATTTCTCTTCTCTTGAACATTTTCTCTGAGAAAAGCCTCTGCCATGTCATGAGAACACTCAAGCAGCCCTGTGGAGAGGTCCATGTGTCAAGGAACTAAGGCCTCTTGCCCTAGTCAGCAAGAAACTGAGGCTTTTTTGCTAAGCGTAATGTCACATGAGTAAACTGTATTGGAAACAGATCCTCCAGCACTGGATGAACTTTCAGTTGACCGCAGCTCAAATTGATATCTGTATTACAATCTTGTAAAAACGGAGTCAAAGCCACCAAACTAAGGCACTACCAGATTTCTGACCCATAAAAACTGTGAGAAAAAACTGTGAGAAAAACTTTTTAAGCTGCTAAAGTTTGGGGGTAAGTGGTTATGCAGTAATAGCTAATTAATACCGATATTGACACTAGGAAAGGGTGCTGCCATAACAGAACCTACAATGTTGGAATGACTTTAGAATCAGGCAATAGGTATAAGCTAGAAGAACTTTGAGGAAAATGTTGGTGAAAATCTAAACACTATTTTAAAGATTGTGAGTAGAAATCTGATGGCTTTTGAGGAGGCTGCCAATGAGGGCTTAAAGAAAGTGAGAATATTATTGGAAAGATACCGTTAGAAAGGGAGTCCTGCTAAGCAGTGGTGGAAAGTTTTGTGACATTTTTTTTCCGGTGGTAATGTGGAAAGTAGAAAATGTACCTAAGTGCTTTAGCTAAGGATTATTTCCAAACAGAGAGATGAAGATGTACCAGATTTCTTCTTGCTCTATACAGTAAATTTTAAAAGAAGAGAGATAAGGTAAAGTGTGGCTTGTTAACAAGGAACCAGAATTTGATAATTTTGAAGATTCTCCAGGTGGCAAACAATATTACACATAGGAAATGGCTTCAAGATCAAATCAAGGGCATGACAGGGAATATTTGATCTAGGGGTAAAGCTAGAAATAAAGGGTAGGACTCTATAATTCATGGGAAGACCTTAAAAAAAGGCAGTATCTCAGAAAACTGTTCCGTCAATAAGTCTTCTTAAAAGCCTAATAGTATTGGCCCTCAGAATTTTCAGCAAAAGGTCAAAGTAAAAGATTAACAAAACAGATTTTGGGGTTAGCTTTTGTTTAATAAATATCAGTATGATTTATAGAAGATCCACATGTTTTTAAGAGAATTATATTGTTATAAATTGAGCTAAAAGGGAAAGAGGCAGACAATAATATATGTACAAGCCATTTAGACCTCAAAAACTTTATAACAGCAGACATTGGCAATATTTTGTGGTATTTTTATTTACTATTTAATGTCACACTCCTTCAGGCACAAAGATACTCACAGGGCAAGTGTAGATCCTCACAGGTGCCTGGGGCATGAGGGGCACAATGTGTCCAGCTTCAACTCTCCTTATGCCGAGGCCAAGCCCACACTGCAGATGGAGGGCAGTAGTGGTTCCTAGGTAAGACATGGGAGTGGACAGCTGAGAACCTCTCCTAGGGAGGTGGGGTGGTGGCAGGAAGTGGGATTAAATGTGGGCCAGGGATGCAAGTGTATGTTTCATTGTCCTGTCAAACTTCATTTACAAAACAAAAAATTTAATAACAAATTTATTTTATTTTATTTTTGAGACAAGGTCTCACTGTCTGACCAGGCTGGAGTGTAGTGGCATAGTCATAGCCCACTGCAGCCTTCAGCCTTGACCTCCCAGTCACAAGTGATCCTCCTGTCTCAGCCTTCTAAGTAACTGGGACTATAAGAGTGCACCACCATGTGTGACTAATTATTTTTGTATTTTTTTTTTATAAAGACAGGGTCTCACAATATTGCTCAGGATAGTCTCAAACTTCTGTGTTCGATCAATCCTCCCACCTTGGCCTCCCAAAGTACTGGAATTACGGGCATGAGCCACACTTCTGTATGACAAATTTATTAAGAATATAAAGATATTGACCACAGAACACTAAATCCAAAGTGTGAGGTCCCCTCACAAAGAGCAAATGATGGCACATTTGTTTGTGTGTTCGAGAGAAGAGGAACAAGGAGAAAACCATGGGGCATACCACAGTTTATTGAGTAGAAATAAGTATAACAAGAAGACTAAAAGGATTGGTCTGAGAGATTGAGGCAGAATCCAAAAAAGGGTAGAAGCAGGAATAACAGTGAATTGAGATTTTCCAGGAAAAGATAGTGTTTACTGGTGCTTAATGCTGCAGAGTGGTTAAATAAAATGAGTACTGATTCTTGCCAGAAGAACTACCGCAGAGTCATGATATAAAAGCTTAATTGAATGGATTTTATGGGTAAATGGGCATATCACAGAAGTAGAGATAGCTCATGGAAACTGTTCTTTTAAGTTTGACTATGAAAGAGAAAGATATAATCCTAATCCGAGAGGGGCTTGAACATGTTGTTGACTGTAGGGAAGAGACCACTGGAGAGAGAGCCTAAAAATAAAGGTAAGGGAATAGTGGATGGAGAAAGAATCTAAAGCAAGGAAAATGTTGGATCCCACAGTGTAGTGTTTTTTGTTTTGTTTTGTTTTGTTTTGTTTTTTGAGACAGCATCTTGCTCTGTCATCCAGGTTGGAGTGCAGTGGTGTGATCGAGGCTCACTGCAACCTCAACCTCCTGGGCTCAAGGGATTATCGTGCCTCATCCTCCCCAGTAGCTGGAATTACAGGTGTGTGGCACCGTGCCTGGCTAATTTTTATATCTTTAGTAGAAATGGGGTTTCACCATGTTGGCCAGGCTGGTCTCAAACTCCTTACCTCAAGTCATCACTCCACCTTGGCCTCCCAAAGTGCTGAGATTCTAGGTGTGAATCATAGCACCCAGCCCACAGCATGATTTTTAACAAACAAAAAAGAGAGCACAGGTTTCCGTCTGGTACAGATTCCTTTTTAAATATGTGGTTAGGAATTTGAATAAATCTAACTCGATAATGTTAATTTTCCTGAAGGACCAGAAGACAAAATCATTTTCTAACTATGAAAGGGATGAGGATATGGTGAGGAGCTTTAAAGGGTTATTAACGTTTTGGAATAGCCATATTGAGGAATTGAGGAGGGGATTAGGATCTATTCAAAAATTGACAAATAGTACTGTGGCCCAGCTGATTTAGAAAACATGCTAGTGGAGGTACCACTGTTTGAAGAAATGAACTTGCACAAAAGACAAGTAATATAAGGCATTTAGAATTTACAAAATACTGGGCCGGGTGCGGTGGCTCACGCCTGTAATCCCAGCACTGTGGGAGGCCGAGGCGGGCAGATCACGAGGTCAGGAGATCGAGACCATCCTGGCTAACACGGTGAAACCGCGTCTCTACTAAAAAAATACAAAAAATTAGCCGGGTGCAGTGGCGGACGCCTGTAGTCCCAGCTACTCGGGAGGCTGAGGCAGGAGAATGGCGTGAACCCGGGAGGCGGAGCTTGCAGTGAGCCGAGATCGCGCCACTGCACTCCAGCCTGGGTGACAGAGTGAGACTCCGTCTCAAAAAAAAAAAAAAAAAAAAAAAAGAATTTGCAAAATACTGAAATATATGACACAGGTTAAAAACAAGCAGAAAAACAAAGTAAGGGAAAGCACCACAGCAAAAATCTTTCCTTAGATTGTATTAAGCAGACACTTGGATGCCAAGTGACCCCATCTCTAGCATAATAATATAAAAGGGAAAAAATTATGGATTCTTTGTTCCCTGACCTGGAGGATTCCTCAATTCTAGCAAGCTTCCTAACTTCGGATGCAACTCAGGAGGATTAAAAAATGTTCCCGGAGGCTGTGGCCATTCAGTCACCTTACATTCTTATCTGGTGAAGAGTCTGTTGTTTCTAGTCTACTTGAACCGAAGTGAATGTAATATTAAACTAAATCAGAATTGTCATTTTTACCAAATTCAAATACAGATGAGCCCCCTATCATGTAGCCTAGCTTAGATGAATAGAAATGGAAGCCAAGACATGAAGAAGAGGTGGACAAGAAGACAGTGGGGTGACTAAGTGTTGGAGAATTTCATGAGGTAGAGAAATAGCTATGGACAGAATGAAGAAGGAAGATTTCCAGGGGAAGAGAAATAGGTGGCCAGAATCTGAATTATAGTTTAAGATTTTAGGAAGTGACACTTAATGATAACATCCATAGCGTTTGGCTGCTGAAATAAAAGAGACATAAAAAATTACTAAAATTCTAGAGGTCAAAAAGCAAAAATCAGAGTATTTCATATAAATTGACCACATGAATATTGACTCAGGGTGCTAAAACTTCCTTTGGTATTTGGAATTTTTTTTTTTCATTGTAGCCTAGATTTTTCTTAAAACCTAAGTAAATGAATAGACAAATACTGAAATGTTTTCTGTTAGTCTAATTTCCTCTATTTCCTTTTCAGGAGCAAAGCCAGGAAAAATTGTTATAATTTCTAAGTCAATACAAAAATCCCTTATTCTTGGCCCATGGAAACAACATAGCACACATCTAGGACTCATGATCTTCATTATTCCATAAGGTACCCTCAACTTATTATTTCTTTTTCTGTCTTTCTTTTTCCTCTCTTTACTATTATCAGATATTTCCTCTGTATTATGCAGGCTTTACTTTTTCTAGTACTCCAAATCCCAAATTTAACCCTTTAGGAGTCATTTTCTAGATCAGATTTATGACTGCAATGCTCATATATTCATTATGTATACTTTATTACCACTTACACTTTTTTGCAAAATTAAGAAAAATACCATTTTTATTTACACAAAATATGTGTTTTGATTTACTTTTTCTCTTACAATTGCACCCAAACTATTAAGATTTATAACCTCATCTTATTTTCTCATGCCATAGAACTGCTTAAACATATTTTTCTCACATTCTCTGTAGGGAGGCTGAGGGCATATTTGTCAATGATATTTTCTGTCCTTTTTATTGTGTTTGCCATCTCCCTTGCTGTCATTTCAGCATTATTAATGGTGAACTACAGCACCAAAAGAGGTCAGGTCCAATACTTACGAATGTTTTGATTGCATTTCATTTTCATATGGATCTCTGTCAGAAAAGTCATTTTTCCAGGAGCTAGATCAAATTATGCCAACTAATTTAAGCCTTGCTCTTTCACACTATCCCACATATTCTCCTTTTTTTCTGAATGGAACTCCTTATTTCAGTCTGGTTAATCACTGGACCATTTATTGAATAAACATTGACCACCTCCTGCCTGCCAAACCCTTGCCAGCACTGGGAGTATAAAGGGAAAGATAACACAGATCCTCCCTCAAAGAGATCTCAGTTTATTAGGGAAGACCAATATGTAAACAAGTTTTTGCAATACAACTTAAATGCAGTTATTAAAAACATTGTTGTATCATGATTATTCATATAATTATGTTCTTTCTCCCAAGAGATTATATGCTCCTGCGGGCAGCAATTTCTACCTATTCATTTTGGATCTGAGAGTGTTTAAGCATAGTCTCTGGCCAGTGGTAGACACTCTCAGTAAGTGATGAGAATCCACAAGGCTCCTCCAATTCTACCCTTAATTAAACAGAATTTATTAATATTTTAAATATAAATCAGCTTTCTAAACATGTTTCATTACCATAGAGGCATATATTTCTACCATTATGATTCAGCAACTATACTCCTAGTAGGAATAACTGCTGCAGTGGGTACACTGCCTCTATTTCTTCAGCACACTTTGTCTGTATCCCATCACCTTCTGCCTCCCAGCCCAGGCTATATGTGCCATTATGGGCTTCCTTTTCATCCAGGCCTCAGATTGTAGATGGTTTTCAGGTCGGATATCTTACTCTACCCAAATCTTCCATTTACAGGTCATCAGACCTCTAATTCTACAACAGCTCTAATGATGGGAAACACAATAGTTGCTTCTCTGCTTTCATTCTCCCCACACAATGGAATCTACTCAGAGTGGCCAGGGAGCCCTGCATCTTCAATAACTGAAGTCATCTGTGGCCTATAGTAGTTAAATGAAAGAAGGAATTATAAGGCGGTCTCTTCCATTTCCAGACAGTTCTAATTTTTATTCAAGGTTTTAAAATTTCAGAGTAAGAATAGACTCTAAATAATATTCCACTACTTTATAATAAAAGTAAAATCTGCACTTGCTAAACAATTAAAATGTTACAGACAGCTATCAAAAGACAGAGGGGATCTTTTCCTCACACTTGGCTACATGAGGAGTGATTTTCCTCTAGGGACAACACTGATTCTATTTTCTCCTTTACTCATTCTGCTCTTGAAAAGACAAAGTGACCTGTATTGATAAATATGGCCGGAATGAATGGCATGTTTGGCTTAATTCTACCCTCCTCTTTCCTCTTTGGGTCTTTCCATCTTCAAGGAACAGACTGTTCATCGGTTCTCAGGGTGGTTACTCCTGCAGGTGGAAAGGGGTTGGAATGGGAATGGGATTTACCTGAGTAAGCTGGTTCTGAGATTCATTTAGCAGATATATTTGAGCCTCATATTCAACAACTTCCCCATATGGACATTTATCTATGTGAAAGTGGGATTTTTTTTTCCTTCATTATTATTTTGTTTCTCAAATTGCTGATGGCTTTGTATAAAGAAGACATCTGTTATCTCCCAACAATGATAATAACTCACCCAATCTGTAGTCCTCTTTCTACATTAAGGAATAATATGTATTCCCTTCTAAGAAAACAATACACAGATATGTATTTATATTTATATCAATTTTTATATACAGGTGGGATCAGTAGGATTATATCATTGATTCTGTCCATTATTAAGCTGGTTCTGAGATTCATTTAGCAGATATATTTGAGCCTCATATTCAACAACTTCCCCATATGTACATTTATCTATGTGAAAGTGGGATTTTTTTTTTCCTTCATTATTATTTTGTTTCTCAAATTGCTGATGGCTTTGTATAAAGAAGACATCTGTTATCTCCCAACAATGATAATAACTCACCCAATCTGTAGTCCTCTTTCTACATTAAGGAATAATATGTATTCCCTTCTAAGAAAACAATACACACATATGTATTTATATTTATATCAATTTTTATATACAGGTGGGATCAGTAGGATTATATCATTGATTCTGTCCATTATTGTAAAATAATTCATTTTGCGTGGCATATTATATCTTAGTGAGCTTTCCATAACACTCAATGTATATCTATAGCACTTTACTTTTTGTTGTTGTTGTTGAAATGCAATTCCAAACTTGGTTTTGTAAAACCGTCTTGAGGGCAAGTGGTACTAAAAGCCCTTTCCTAGGCTGCTTCTCTTTTCTTATCCTATTGCATATGGCAACTTATCTTCTCTAATTACCTCTTCCAAACACTTCTTTTTAATATCTCAAACATCCTCCGAAGCTATAACAATATTATCACTACAAAGATTCCCTCTGCAAACTATTTTATGCCACTCTTCAAGCAATGTCAGAATAAAGGAAGAGCTCTTTAAGAGTAGGATCCAGATTTTATGCATCTTTGCATTTCTTATCACAAAGACAAGAACATGAAAGTATGCATTTCCTTCAGAAAAACCTTATAGATTGCTTAATGCAGCATTTTCTCGTCTCTTTGTACTTTCAAGACAACTTTAATGTAGACAATATTAAAATTGCTAAAAAGCATAAATGAACCAAATACAATTGTACCTTAATCACAAGATCCATATTGCATTGGAAGAAACTGCATCCATCTGGGAGTAATACACAGCTTTATGCCTTACACTCACAGTCCTATGGGTAGGACTGGGTTTCAGATCCATGTTATTTAACATGGACTATTTCAGATCCACGTTACCTTCAAAGGTGTTCCTGATCTAGGACTGGAAGTAGGGATTTAATAATTTTTTGTTCATTCTAAATAACTTTTCAGTAAGAAGGTTGAGTCGAGGAGATTTCAGGGAGATAATTTGGAGACTATTTAGAAAGGCTCTGTGCAAATAATATCAATAGTAACATCAGCAGACATTTTTTAGTACCATTTAATAATTGTATTTAATTCTTACTCTCCCTTTTAGGTGTTTTATATTAATAACCCCCCTCTAGGACAGAATTTATTAGTTCTCTTTTTATGAAGGAGACAATAAATCTCAAAGACTTATTGCTGAATTAACAAGGGACATAGTCAAGATTTGCACTTAGGTTTACCTGGCTCTCCAAATTCATTCTGTTTGTATTGGAGAACAGAACAGTAAGCCGCATGTTAAAAATAAATTTAAGAAATTATGAAAGAGCTCCATGGATAAAGAAGAGAATCAGATAAAGTTAAAAGTTTCTATAATTTATGTGAAAATCCATTAGTTTAGGGCCCAGCAAAGCACTTCACACAACTTGACATTTAATAAAGGTTTGAGACTTCCCCTTTTCATGCCTGTATCATTATTAGCAGCAAATATTTAAATGCTATGAAATGTTTTTCCAAGAGGGGAATATCAAACAACAAATTTTAAAAACATTTTTGGAGTAATGTGTAAGGCACTGAAAATACAATCCTGAATATGAAAACTATCTCTGTAGTTAAATAATTTAAAAACTCATAAAAAAGATTAGAGGCATATCCTTTTAAAAAAAATCTCCATTTTACAACTGAGATGACAGAGAAGCTCAGAAGAGGCTGTGACTGTAAGAGAGTATTTCACAGAAGAGATGGATTTTGAGTTGAACCTGGAAAGAAGAAGAGCATAGCAAAGGCATGGGGCAAGGTTGGGAGAACTAAGACGTGTTTGAAGGACAATTTGGATACAACAGAGGGAAAATTCATGTTGGGAGTAAAAGAAGAAAGATACAAAGAGGTTGACATACCTTTTTATCCCTTTTAGGATTCTCCCTGGTACCCAGAATACATCTTCTGTTTCTTTCCTCTCTATTGTCCTTGGTATATGACCAAGAAATTTAAACCAATTTGTGTATCATGATAAGCAAAATACCAGAAAGTTAGCTAAGCTATGAAAATTATATAACCTAGTTCCAAAGCTAACCACAAATGACTTTTGGATTTTATACTATACTCCATTATTCATTCACTCTGTCTTCTCTACTATGAAGACTTTGGAGAAGTGCCTGTGTATTACAAATGAAAAGATTTCCAAAGAGAAAAAAATTAAAAAAAAAAATGAAAACAACAAGTAGCTGCTTTCTAACACCACCACTGTATTCTCATACAAGTATCAGGCACCTCTTTTTTTTAAGCTTATCATTTTGTGAAACACTTGCTTATAGAATAGTTTCTTTGTGGCCTCACATGTTGTAGTAATTAGGAACAGTAGTTTCCGTTCAGGAGAGCATGAGGTAATGATGGCTTTCTGGAAGCAAACTCAGAAATAGTCACTGTGCCCAGCAGAACTCAAAACAGGCAGGAAAGAACTCAGGAACCACACAGGCAGAATCCTTACTTTTGTTGTATCTGTTAATGGGAGGTATGTGTGTGTATGTTGGGTTGTGTGTATAGGGATGGGAGTAGATTTCACTTACAAAAGCAAAACTACAATAAAAAACCATTTTTCATTGTGGAAGGAAAGTTTTACATCAGATTTCTGCTTATCCTGGCATAGGAGACTGAGAGAAATTTAGTAGAGAATCTTTCACAACACTGGCTTTATGCTCTCACCTGATCTCACAAAGCACATTTCAGAAACCCAGATGGGAGCTTTTAACCCCTGGTGTGCATAATCAGCAACATGTTTAAAGGGATATATGGCCCCTTGCCTGACATTCCTTTATTCTATTGACATTGATTGATTTAGGCTTTTGAACTGTCCTCAGTCTCCAGCCCCAAAATCAAAGACTTCTCTCTGTCTCAGTGTTGAAGCACATTTTTGAATTGAAGAATCATGAACTCCTAACCGTTTTTGCCTCTTTTCCGCATTAAAATTTTAAAATTCCCCCTTAGGAGGCATTCAACACTGTTGCTGTCAAAATAATTGTTGTATAATTCCTTTTCAGGATTATTTATTGAACTGACATTTCAGTATTTTCCTTCCTCTTTCAGAAATTGATCACAGTGTGTCACAGAGACTCAGATAATACACGGTGCACATTGAAATACACATTTATTGATCTAGCGTATTAAACGTTGAGAGGACGAATATACAAAAAGACAGTGGCCAGCCTATTTGACAATAGAATTCTGACCTACAAGTTCTAAAGCAACTAGTCCAAAATAGTCAGGACTTGGTCAATAACTACCAGCTTTCCTAATGTTTGCTTCCTTTTCCAACTCAGAGCCAGAGAAAGCCAAATATGCTCCTCTAACCAATCACAAAAGGTGCTGACTTCCACTGCACCTGCCTTCAGCTTGCCCAATGTTAACTATCTCCAAACTGCATTCCTGAAGACTTCCTGTCTTTTATTATAAGGCTTCCCCACTCCCTGGCCTGACCTTGAATTTACATCAAATTCAAGTGATGTGGCTGACTGCCATAATATAGCAAACTCTGAATAGATAGCCTCTGTTTTTTCTCACTTGAGTTGTCTTTGTTTATGTCCAAAATGTTGTTAACTTAAGGACCTGAACCTATAAGGTCAAACAGCCCTGTAGGTACCTTAGAACACATATTAGGTCTTGAAAATAACTTTCAGGCAGCAAACATGAATTGCTCTTGTCTATCTGCCTTAGAAACAATTAGACTAAGGGTAGTAAGAAATAGAAGCCAAGTTATATTGTTACTCTAACTTGTGTTGATTTCTACTTACATCTTTTTAAAAATATTTTTTATTTTGATAAATGTTGGGGAAACAGGTGGTATTTGATTACATAAATAAGTTCTTTAGTAATGATTTCTGAGATTTGGGTGTACCCATCACCCAAGCATTGTACACTGTATCCGATGTGTAGTCTTTTATCCCTCACTTTTCTCCTACCCTTTCTCCCAAGTCCCCAAAGTCCATTGTGCCATTCTTATGCCTTTACATCCTCACAGCTTACACACTTAGCAGCTGGCAGAACCCCCACATTGGCTCCCTGACTGGTAGGGTGAGAGCTTTTATGGTGGGAAAGGCCAAATGGAAGCCATTCAAGCTGTCTCTACCTAGAAAAATAGTAAATCAAACAATATCGTATCCCTGTAGGGATTGTGAAGATTAGTGCCACCAGCAAGGACTTGAAAGACACAGGGGTGATGATTCCCATCATATCCCTGTTCAACTCTCCCATTTGGCCTGTGCAGAAGACAGATGGTTCTTGGAGAATGACACTGAATTATTGTAAGCTTAACCAAGTGGTGACTCCAATTGCAGCTGCTGGACCAGATGTGGTTTCATTGCTTCAGCAAATTAGCACATCTCCTGCTACCTGGTATGCAGCCATTGACTTGGCAAATGCCTTTTTCTCCATTCCTGTCCATAAGGCCCACCAGAAGCAATTTGCCTTCAGCTGGCAAGGCCAGCAATATACCTCTACTGTCCTACCTCAGGGGTGTATCAACTCTCCAGCTTTGTGTCATCATCTTATTTGGAGATTTTTTTTGCTTCTGAAAAATATCACACTGGTCCATTACAATGATAACATTATGCTGATTGGATCCAGTGAGCGAGAAACAGCGAACACACAGGATGTATTGGTGAGACATTCTCATGCCAGAGGATGGGAAATAAATCTGACTAAAATTCAGGGAACTTCTACCTCAGTAAAATGTCTAAGGGTCCACTGGTGTGGAGCCTGTGGAGATACTCCTTCTGAGGTAAAGGATAAGTTGCGGCATTTGGTCCTCCTACAACCAAGAAAGAGGCATAACACCTAGTGGGCCTATTTGGATTTGGGAGGCAATACATTCCTCATTTGGGTGTGTTACTCTGGCCCATTTATTGAGTGACCTGAAAGGCTGCCAATTTTTTGTGGGGTCCAGAATAGGAGAAGGCTTTATAATAGGTCCAGGTTACTGTGCAAGCCTCTCTGCCACTTGGACCATTTGACCCAGCAGATCCAATGGTGCTTGAGGTGGCAGTGGCAGATAAGGATGTTGTTTGGAGCCTTTGGCAGGATCCCCTAGGTGAATCACAGCAGAGGCCTCTAGGATTTTGGAGCAAGGCCCTACCATTTTCTGCGGAAAACTACTCTCCTTCTGAGAGGCAACTCTTGGCCTGTTATGGGGCTTTGGTGGAAACTGAATGTTTGTGTATGGGTCATCATGTCACCATGAGACCTGAACTGTCCATTATAAACGGGGTCCTTTATGACCCATTTAGCCATAAAGTGGGTCATGCACAGCAGCATTCCATCACCAAATGGAAGTGGTATATACGTGATTGAGCTCGAGCAGGTCCTGAAGGCACAATTAAGTTATAGGAGGAAGTGGTTCATATACCCATGGTATCCACTCCTGATACCCTGCCTTCTCTCCCCCAGCCTGCATCAGTGGTCTCATAGGGAGTTTCCTATGATCAGTTGCAGAGGAAGAGAATACTAGGGCCTTGTTCACAGATGGTTCTGCACAATATGCAGGCACCACCCAAAAGTGGACAGCTGTAGCACTACAGCCCCTTCCTAGAACATCCCTGAAGGACAGCAGTGAAGGGAAATTTTCCCTGTGAGCAGAACTTTGAGCAGTACACCCGGTTGTGCCCTTTGCATGGGAGGAGAAATGGTCAGATGTGCAATTATGTGCTGAGTCATGAGCTGTAGCCAATGGTTTGGCTGGATGGTCAGAGACTTGGAATAAGCATGATTGGAAAAGTGGTGACAAAGAAATTTAGGGAAGAGATATGTGGATAGATATCTCTTAGTGGTCAAAAACTCTGATAATATTTGTATCCTATGTGAGTGCTCACGAATGGGTGACCACTGAGGAGGAGGAGTTTAATAATCAAGTGGATATGATGACCTGTTCTGTGGACACCACTCAGCCTCTTTCCCCAGCCACCCCTTTCATCACCCAATGAGCCCATGAACAAAGTGTCATGGTGGCAGGGATGGAGGTTATGCATGGGCTCAGCAACATGGACTTTCATTCACCAAGGCTGAGCTGGCTATGACCACTGCTGAGCACCCAATTTGCCAGCAGCAGAGACCAACACTGAGCCCTTGATATGGCACCATTTCTTGGGGAGATCAGCCAGCTACCTGGTGACAGGTCGATTTTATTGAACCTCTTCCATCATGGAAAGAGCAGAGGTTTGTCCTCATTGGAATAGTCACTTACTTTGGATATGGGTTTGCCTATCCTGCATGCAGTGCTTCTGCCAAGACTACCATCCGTGGACTCACGGAATGCCTTATCCACCATCACCGTATTCCACACAGCATTGCTTCTGACCAAGGCACTCACTTTACAGCTAAAGAAGTGTGGCAGTGGCTTCATGCTCATGGAATTCACTGGTATTACCAAGTTCCCCATCATCCTGAAGCAGCTAGATTGATAGAATAGTGGAATGACCTTTTGAAGTCACAATTACAATGCCAACTAGGTGACAATACTTTGCAGAGCTGGGGCAAAGTTCTCCAGAAGGCCTATATTCTCTAAAGCACTATCTAAGATATGGTGCTGTTTCTCCCATAGCCAGAATTCATGGAGCCAGGAATCAAGTGGTGGAAGTGGAAGTGGCACCACATGGCATCCCCCTAGTGATCCAGTAGCAAAATTTTTGCTTCCTATTCCCACAACATTATGCTCTGCTGCCCTAGAGGTCTTAGATCCAGAGAGAGGAATGCTACCACACAGCATACACAGCTTAGCTCCCACTTATACGTGACAACATACAATGCTTGTTTCCCCATTACTGAGTTACTTCACTTGGAATAATAGTCTCCCATTCCATCCAGGTTGCTGTGAATGCCATTATTTCATTCCTTTTTATGGCTGAGTAGTGTTCCATTTTATATATATATATATATAATAAAAATTATATATATCCATTATATATATAAAATGTGATTTTCTTTATCCACTCACTGATGGATGGACATTTGGGCTGGTTCAATATTTTTGTGATTGTAAATTGTGCTGCTATAAATATGCATGTGCCAGTATTTTTTTCATATAATGACTTCTTTTACTCTAGGTAGATACCTTGTAATGGCACTGCGGGATCAAACAGTAGATCTATTTTTGTTCTTTAAGGAATCTCCACACCACTTTCCATAATGGTTGTACTAGTTTACATTCCCACCAAGAGTGTAAAAGTGTTCCCTTTCACCATATCCACGCCAATGTCTACTTTTTTTTTTTTTAATTTTTTGATTATGGCCATTCTTGTAGGAGTGAGGTGGTATCTCACTGTGGTTTTGATTTGCATTTCCCTGATAATTAGTGATGTTGAACATTTTTCCATATGCTTGTTATCCATTTGTATATCTTTTGAGAATTGTGTATTCATGTCTTTAGGCCGCTTTTTGATGGGATTGTTTTTTTCTTGCTGATTTGTTTGAGTTCCTTGTAGAGTCTGGATATTAGTCCTTGGACAGATATATAGATTGTGAAGATTTTTTCCCACGTCTGATAACTCTACTGATTTTTTTTTTTTTTTTTTTTTTGCTGTGCAGAAGCTTTTTATTTTAATTAAGTCCAATATATTTTTATCTTTGTTTTTGTTGCAGTTGCTTTTGAGTTCTTGGTCATAAAGTCTTTACCTAAGCCAATGTCTAAAAGGGGTTTTCCAGTGTTATCTTCTAGAATTTTTATAGTTTTGGGTCTTTGATTTAGGTCTATCATTCATCTTGAGTTGATTTTTGTAATGGGTGAGAGATGGGGATTCAGCTTCTTTCTTCTTCATGTGGCTTGCCGATGATCCCAGCACCATTTGTTGAATAAGGTGTTCTTTTCCCACTTTATGTTGCTTTCTTGAAGATCAGTTGGCTGTAAGTATTTGGCTTTATTTCTGGGTCCTCCATTGGTCTATGTGCCTATTTTTATACTATTACCATGCTGTTTTGGTGACTATGGACTCATAATATAATTTGAAGTTGGGTAATGTAATGCTTCCAGATTTGTTCTTTTTGCTTAGTCTTGCTTTGGCTATGTGGGCTCTTTTTTGGTTCCATATGAGTTTTAGGATTGTTTTTTCTGGTTTTGTAAAGGATGATGGTGGTATTTGGATGGGAATTGGATTGAATTTGTAGATTGCTTTTGGCAATATGATTGGTTTTGCAATATCGATTCTCCTCTTCCATGAGCATGGGATGTGTTTGCATTTGTTTGTGTCATCTATGATTTCTTCCAGCAGTGTTTTTTTTTTACTTTTTCTTGTATAGGTCTTTCAAGGAAAGGCCTTGGTTAGGTATATTTCTAAGTATTTTATTTTTATTTTTGCAGCTGTTGTAAAATTGGCTGAGTTCTTGATTTGATTCTTAGCTATGTTGCTGTTGGTACATAATAGAGCCACTAATTTCTGTGCATTAATTTTATATCCTGAAACTTTGCTGAACTTATTTACCAATTCTAGGAGTTTTTCTTGATGATTCTTTATGGTTTTCTTGGTATACAATCATATCTCAGCAAACAGCAACAGTTTGAGTTCCTCTTTACCAATTTGGATACCCTTTATTTCTTTCTCTGGCCTGATTGCTCTGGCTAGGACTTCCAGTAGTATGTTGATTAGAAGTGGTGAAAGTGGGCATCCTTTTCTTGTTTCAGTTCTTGGGAAGAATGTTTTCAGCTTTTTTCCCTCAATATAATGTTGGCTTTGGGTTTGTCATAGATGGCTTTTATTACCTTAAGGTATGTCGCTTCTGTGCCGATTTTGCTGAGGGTTTTAATCATAAAGGGACGATGGATTTCGTCAAATGCTTTTCCTGCATCTATTGAGATGATCGTGTGTTTTTGTTTTTAATTCTCTTTATGTGGTGTATCACATTTATTGGCTTGTGGATGTTGAAACATCCCTGTATCCCTAGTATGAAATCTACTTGATCATGGTGGCTTACCTTTTTTGATATGCTGTTGGATTTGGTTAGTTAGTATTTTTTTATAGATAGTATGAATATCTATATTCATCAGGGATATTGGTCTGTAGTTTTCTTTCTTTTTCTTTTTATGTCCCCTCCTGGTTTTGGTATTAGGGTGATACTGGCTTCACAGAATGATTTAGAGAGGATTCCCTCTTTCTCTATCCTGTGGAACAGTGTCAATAGGATTAGTACCAATTCTATTTGCATGTCTTATAGAATTCAGCTGTGAATCTGTCTTGTTCTGGTCTTTGTTGGCAATTTTTAAATTAGCATTTTAATTTCACTGCTTGTTATTTGTCTGTTCAGAGTTTCTCTATGTTCCTAGAGGTAGATATAGATCAACCCTTCTAGGAGGGTTGTATATTTCCAGGAATTTATCAATCTCCTCTAGGTTTTCTAGTTAAAGGTGTTCATAGAAGCCTTGAATTATCTTTTATATTTCTGTGGTATCAGTAGTAATATCTCCCATTTCATTTCTATAATAATTGAGCTTATTTGGATCTTCCCTCTTCTTGGTTGATCTTATTAATAGTCTATTAATTTCATTTATCTTTTCAAAGAACCAGCTTTTTGTTTCATTTATTTTTGTCTTTTTGTTTGTTTGTTTCAATTTCATTTAGTTCTGCTCTGCTCTTTGTTATTTCTTTTATTCTGCTGGGTTTGGGTTCGGATTTTTCTTGTTTCTCCAGTTCCATGTGGTGTGACCTTAGATTGTCTGTTTGTGTTCTTTCAGACTTTTTGATGTAGGTATTTAATGCTATGAACTTTCCTCTTAGCACTGCTTTTGTGTATCCCAGAGGATTTGATAGGCTGTGTTGCTATTATCATTCAGTTGAAAAACATTTTAAGTTTCCATCTTAATTTCATTGTTGAAATTAATTTCACTTAGGAGCAGGTTATTTAATTTCCATGTATTTGTATGGTTTTGAGAGTTGCTTTTGGAGTTGATTTCCAATTTTATTTCATTGTGGTCTGAGAGAGTACTTGATATACATTCAATTTTCTTAAATGCACCAAGACTTGTTTTGTGGTCTTTCATATGGTCTCTCTTGGAGAATGTTCCACGTGCTAATGAAACAAATGTATATTCTGCAGTTGTTGGGTAGAATGTTCTGTAAATTTGTTGTAGGGTATAGTTTAAGTCCGTTGTTTCTTTGTTGACTTACTGTCTTGATGACCTGTCTAGTGCTATCAGTGAAGTATTGATCTCTTAATATTTATTAGTGTGTTGCTGTCTATCTCATTTCTTAGGCCTAGTAGTAATCATTTTATAAATTTGGTAGCTCCAGTGTTAGGTGCATATATATTTAGGATCATGACTTTTTTTGTTGGATAAGGCCTCTTATCATTATATAATATCCCTCTTTGTCTTTTTAAACTGCTGTTGCTTTAAAATTTGTTTTGTTTTTTTTTTTTTTTTTTTTTTTTTTTTTTTTTTTTTTTTTTTTGAGACGGAGTCTCGCTCTGTCGCCTAGGCTGGAGTGCAGTGGCCGGATCTCAGCTCACTGCAAGCTCCGCCTCCGGGGTTTACGCCATTCTCCTGCCTCAGCCTCCCGAGTAGCTGGGACTACAGGTGCCCGCCATCTCGTCCGGCTAGTTTTTTGTATTTTTTAGTAGAGATGGGGTTTCACTGTGTTCGCCAGGATGGTCTCGATCTCCTGACCTCGTGATCCAACCATCTCGGCCTCCCAAAGTGCTGGGATTACAGGCTTGAGCCACCGCGCCCGGCCTAAAATTTGTTTTGTCTAATATAAGAATAGCTATACCTGCTCACTTTTGTTGTCCATTTGCATAGAATAACTTTTTCCACCCCTTTAGCTTAAGTTTATGTGAGTTCTTCTGTGTCAGGAGTTTCCTAAAGACAGCAGAGACTTGATTGGTGAATTATTATCCATTCCGCCATTCTGTATCTTTTAAGTGGAGCATTTATGCCATTTACATTCAATGTTAGTATTGAGATGAGGTACTATTCTATTCACCCTGGCTACTTGTTGCTTAAATACCTTTCTTTTTCATTGTATTATTATTATTATTTTTATTATTATTATTATACTTTAAGTTCTAGGGTACATGTGCATAACGTGCAGGTTTGTTACATATGTATACTTGTGCCATGTTGCTGTGCTGCACCCATCAACTCGTCAGCACCCATCAACTCGTCATTTACATCAGGTATAACTCCCAATGCAATTCTTCCCCCCTCCCCCCTCCCCCCTCCCCATGATAGGCCCCAGTGTGTGATGTTCCCCTTCCCGAGTCCAAGTGATCTCATTGTTCAGTTCCCACCTATGAGTGAGAACATGCGGTGTTTGGTTTTCTGTTCTTATGATAGTTTGCTAAGAATGATGGTTTCCAGCTGCATCCATGTCCCTACAAAGGACAAAAACTCATCCTTTTTTATGGCTGCATAGTATTCCATGGTGTATATGTGCCACATTTTCTTAATCCAGTCTGTCACTGATGGACATTTGGGTTGATTCCAAGTCTTTGCTATTGTGAATAGTGCCACAATGAACATACGTGTGCATGTGTCTTTATAGCAGCATGATTTATAATACTTTGGGTATATACCCAGTAATGGGATGGCTGGGTCATATGGTACATCTAGTTCTAGATCCTTGAGGAATCGCCATACTGTTTTCCATAATGGTTGAACTAGTTTACAATCCCACCAACAGTGTAAAAGTGTTCCTATTTCTCCACATCCTCTCCAGCACCTGTTGTTTCCTGACTTTTTAACGATCACCATTCTAACTGGTGTGAGATGGTATCTCATTGTGGTTTTGATTTGCATTTCTCTGATGGCCAGTGATGATGAGCATTTTTTCATGTGTCTGTTGGCTGTATGCATGTCTTCTTTTGAGAAATGTCTGTTCATATCCTTTGCCCACTTTTTGATGGGGCTGTTTGTTTTTTTGGTTTTTCTTGTAAATTTGTTTGAGTCCTTTGTAGGTTCTGGATATTAGCCCTTTGTCAGATGAGTAGACTACAAAAATTTTCTCCCATTCTGTAGGTTGCCTGTTCACTCTGATGGTACTTTCTTTTGCTGTGCAGAAGCTCTTTAGTTTAATGAGATCCCATTTGTCAATTTTGGCTTTTGCTGCTGTTGCTTTTGGTGTTTTAGACATGAAGTCTTTGCCCATGCCTATGTCCGGAATGGTACTACCTAGGATTTCCTCTAGGGTTTTTATGGTATTAGGCCTAACATTTAAGTCTCTAATCCATCTTGAATTAATTTTCGTATAAGGAGTAGGAAAGGATCCAGTTTCAGCTTTCTACTTATGGCTAGCCAATTTTCCCAGCGCCATTTATTAAATAGGGAATCCTTTCCCCATTTCTTGTTTTTGTCAGGTTTGTCAAAGATCAGATGGCTGTAGATGTGTGGTATTATTTCTGAGGACTCTGTTCTGTTCCATTGGTCTATATCTCTGTTTTGGTACCAGTACCATGCTGTTTTGGTTACTGTAGCCTTGTAGTATAGTTTGAAGTCAGGTAGCGTGACGCCTCCAGCTTTGTTCTTTTGACTTAGGATTGTCTTGGAGATGCGGGTTCTCTTTTGGTTCCATATTAACTTTAAAGCAGTTTTTTCCAATTCTGTGAAGAAACTCATTGGTAGCTTGATGGGGATGGCATTGAATCTATAAATAACCTTGGGCAGTATGGCCATTTTCACGATATTGATTCTTCCTATCCATGAGCATGGTATGTTCTTCCATTTGTTTGTGTCCTCTTTTATTTCACTGAGCAGTGGTTTGTAGTTCTCCTTGAAGAGGTCCTTTACATCCCTTGTAAGTTGGATTCTTAGGTATTTTATTCTGTTTGAAGCAATTGTGAATGGAAGTTCATTCCTGATTTGGCTCTCTGTTTGTCTGTTACTGGTGTATAAGAATGCTTGTGATTTTTGCACATTAATTTTATTTCCTGAGACTTTGCTGAAGTTGCTTATCAGCTTAAGGAGATTTTGGGCTGAGACAATGGGATTTTCTAAATATACAATCATGTCATCTGCAAAGAGGGACAATTTGACTTCTTCTTTTCCTAACTGAATACCCTTGATTTCTTTCTCTTGCCTGAATGCCCTAGCCAGAACTTCCAACACTGTGTTGAATAGGAGTGGTGAGAGAGGGCATCCCTTTCTTGTGCCAGTTTTCAAAGGGAATTTTTCCAGTTTTTGCCCATTCAGTATGATATTGACTGTGGGTTTGTCATAAATAGCTCTTATTATTTTGAGGTACGTTCCATGAATACCAAATTTATTGAGCGTTTTTAGCATGAAGGGCTGTTGAATTTTGTCAAAGGCCTTTTCTGCATCTATTGAGATAATCATGTGGTTCTCCTCTTTGGTTCTGTTTATATGCTGGATTATGTTTATTGATTTGCGAATGTTGAACCAGCCTTGCATCCCAGGGATGAAGCCCACTTGATCATGGTGGATAAGCTTTTTGATGTGCTGCTGAATCCGGTTTGCCAGTATTTTATTGAGTATTTTTGCATCGATGTTCTTCAGGGATATTGGTCTAAAATTCTCTTTTTTTGTTGTGTCTCTGCCAGGCTTTGGTATCAGGATGATGTTGGCCTCATAAAATGAGTTAGGGAGAATTCCCTCTTTTTCTATTGATTGGAATAGTTTCAGAAGGAATGGTACCAGCTCCTCCTTGTACCTCTGGTAGAATTCAGCTGTGAATCCATCTGGTCCTGGACTTTTTTTGGTTGGTAGGCTATTAATTATTGCCTCAATTTCAGAGCCTGCTATTGGTCTATTCAGGGATTCAACTTCTTCCTGGTTTAGTCTTGGAAGAGTGTAAGTGTCCAGGAAATTATCCATTTCTTCTAGATTTTCTAGTTTATTTGCGTAGAGATGTTCATAGTATTCTCTGATGGTAGTTTTTATTTCTGTGGGGTCGGTGGTGATATCCCCTTTATCATTTTTGATTGCGTCTATTTGATTCTTCTCTCTTTTCTTCTTTATTAGTCTTGCTAGCGGTCTGTCAATTATGTTGATCTTTTCACAAAACCAACTCCTGGATTCATTGATTCTTTGGAGGGTTTTTTGTGTCTCTATCTCCTTCAGTTCTGCTCTGATCTTAGTTATTTCTTGCCTTCTGCTAGCTTTTGAATGTGTTTGCTCTTGCTTCTCTAGTTCTTTTCATTGTGATGTTAGAGTGTCAATTGTAGATCTTTCCTGCTTTCTCTTGTGGGCATTTAGTGCTATAAATTTCCCTCTACACACTGCTTTAAATGTGTCCCAGAGATTCCGGTATGTTGTATCTTTGTTCTCATTGGTTTCAAAGAACATCTTTATTTCTGCCTTTATTTTGTTATGTACCCAGTAGTCATTCAGGGGCAGGTTGTTCAGTTTCCATGTATTTGAGCAGTTTTGATTGAGTTTCTTAGTCCTGAGTTCTAGTTTGATTGCACTGTGGTCTGAGAGACAGTTTGTTATAATTTCTATTCTTGTACATTTGCTGAGGAGTGCTTTACTTCCAATTATGTGGTCAATTTTGGAATAAGTGCAATGTGGTGCTGAGAAGAATGTATATTCTGTTGATTTGGGGTGGAGAGTTCTATAGATGTCTATTAGGTCTGCTTGCTCCAGAGATGAGTTCAATTCCTGGATATCCTTGTTAACTTTCTGTCTCGTTGATCTGTCTAATGTTGACAGTGGAGTGTTGATGTCTCCCATTATTATTGTATGGGAGTCTAAGTCTCTTTGTAAGTCTCTAAGGACTTGCTTTATGAATCTGGGTGCTCCTGTATTGGGTGCATATATATTTACGATAGTTAGCTCTTCCTGTTGAATTGATCCTTTTACCATTATGTAATGGCCTTCTTTGTCTCTTTTGATCTTTGATGGTTTAAAGTCTGTTTTATCAGAGACTAGTATTGCAACCCCTGCTTTTTTTGGTTCTCCATTTGCTTGGTAAATCTTCCTCCATCCCTTTATTTTGAGCGTATGTATGTCTCTGCATGTGAGATGGGTCTCCTGAATACATCAGACTGGTGGATCGTGACTCTTTATCCAGTTTGCCAGTCTGTGTCTTTTAATTGGAGCATTTAGTCCATTTACATTTAAGGTTAAGATTGTTATGTGTAACTTGATCCTGCCATTATGATATTAACTGGTTGTTTTGCTCATTAGTTGATGCAGTTTCTTCCTAGCCTAAATGGTCTTTACATTTTGGCATGTTTTTACAATGGCTGGTACTGGTTGTTCCTTTCCATGTTTAGTGCTTCCTTCAGGGTCTCTTGTAAGGCAGGCCTGGTGGTGATAAAATCTCTAAGCATTTGCTTATCTGTAAAGGATTTTATTTCTCCTTCACTTATGAAACTTAGTTTGGCTGGATATGAAATTCTGGGTTGAAAAATCTTTTCTTTAAGAATGTTGAATATTGGCCCCCACTCTCTTCTGGCTTGTAGAGTTTCTGCCGAGAGATCTGCTGTTAGTCTGATGGGCTTCCCTTTGTGGGTAACCTGACCTTTCTCTCTGGCTGCCCTTAAGATTTTTTCCTTCATTTCAACTTTGGTGAATCTGGCAATTATGTGTCTTGGAGTTGCTCTTCTCGAGGAGTATCTTTGTGGCGTTCTCTGTATTTCCTGAATGTGAATGTTGGCCTGCCCCACCAGGTTGGGGAAGTTCTCCTGGATGATATCCTGAAGAGTGTTTTCCAAGTTGGTTCCATTTTCCCCCTCACTTTCAGGCACCCCAATCAGATGTAGATTTGGTCTTTTTACATAATCCCATACTTCTTGCAGGCTTTGTTTGTTTCTTTTTCTTCTTTTTTCTTTTGGTTTCTCTTCTCGCTTCATTTCGTTCATTTGATCCTCAATTGCTGATACTCTTTCTTCCAGTTGATCGAGTGGGTTACTGAAGCTTGTGCATTTGTCACGTATTTCTCGTGTCATGGTTTTCATCTATTTCATTTCGTTTATGACCTTCTCTGCATTAATTACTCTAGCCATCAATTCTTCCACTTTTTTTTCAAGATTTTTAGTTTCTTTGCGCTGGGTGCGTAATCCTCCTTTAGCTCTGAGAAGTTTGATGGACTGAAGCCTTCTTCTCTCATCTCGTCAAAGTCATTCTCCGTCAAGCTTTGATCCATTGCTGGTGATGAGCTGTGCTCCTTTGCTGGGGGAGATGCGCTCTTATTTTTTGAATTTCCAGTTTTTCTGCCCTGCTTTTTCCCCATCTTTGTGGTTTTATCTGCCTCTGGTCTTTGATGATGATGGTGATGTATTGATGGGGTTTTGGTGTAGGTGTCCTTCCTGTTTGATAGTTTTCCTTCTAACAGTCAGGACCCTCAGCTGTAGGTCTGTTGGAGATTGCTTGAGGTCCACTCCAGACCCTGTTTGCCTGGGTGTCAGCAGCAGAGGCTGCAGAAGATAGAATATTTCTGAACAGCGAGTGTACCTGTCTGATTCTTGCTTTGGAGGCTTCCTCTCAGGGGTATACTCCACCCTGTGAGGTGTGGGATGTCAGACTGCCCCTAGTGGGGGGTGTCTCCCAGTTAGGCTACTCAGGGGTCAGGGACCCACTTGAGCAGGCAGTCTGTCCCTTCTCAGATCTCAACCTCCGTGTTGGGGGATCCACTGCTCTCTTCAAAGCTGTCAGACAGAGTCGTTTGCTTCTGCAGAGGTTTCTGCTGCTTTTGTTGTTTACTGCACCCTGTCCCCAGAGATGGAGTCTACAGAGACAGGCAGGTTTCCTTGAGTTGCTGTGAGCTCCACCCAGTTCGAGCTTCCCAGCGGTTTTGTTTACCTACTTAAGCCTCAGCAATGGCGGGCGCCCCTCCCCCAGCCTCACTGCTGCCTTGCCGGTAGATCACAGACTGCTGTGCTAGTAATGAGGGAGGCTCCATGGGTGTGGGACCCTCCCAGCCAGGTGTGGGATATAATCTCCTGGTGTGCCTGTTTGCCTAAAGCGCAGTATTGGTGTGGGAGTTACCAGATTTTCCAGGTGTTTTGTGTCTCAGTTCCCCTGGCTAGGAAAAGGGATTCCCTTTCCCCTTGTGCTTCCCAGGTGAGGCGATGCCTCGCCCTGCTTCAGCTCTCGCTGCAGCAGCTGACCAGCACCGATTGTCTGGCACTCCCTACTGAGATGAACCCAGTACCTCAGTTGAAAATGCAGAAATCACCGGTCTTCTGTGTTGCTCGCGCTGGGAGTTGGAGACTGGAGCTGCTCCTATTCGGCCATCTTGCTCCGCCCCCCTTCATTGTATTATTGTTAGATAGGTCCTGTGAGATTTATGCTTTAAGGAAGTTATATTTTTGTGTATTTCAAGGATTTATTTCAAAATTTAGAGCTTTTTTGTTTATTTGTTTTTAACAGTCTTGTAGCGCTGCTTGGTAGTGGTGAATTCTCTCAGCCTGTGTTTGTCTGGAACATCTTTCCTTCATTTATGAAGCTTGGTTTTGCTGCATACAAAATTCTTGGCTGAGTATTGTTTTGTTTAAGGAGGCTAAAAATAGAACCCCAATACCTTCTCACTTGTAGGGATGATAGGAGGAAATGTGAGCTCCTGAGAATAATAATTAGGAAAATTTAGGACCATGATCTTATATTTGGAGAAACCATTCAAAGACTTTTTTTGTTTTTTTTTTTTTAGTGAAGTGCATAATACAAAAAATACTATTCCCATAATAAAGAATATTTTGAGTTTCTTCAAAATGAATATTATGGAACTAACTAAACAGTGATGTTAGACTTTCCATAGTGGTTACATTATAACATTGTTCCTTCTTCTACTACATTTCTCCCTAAGAAACCTAAAGTTTCCCCAAGGAAGTTATATCGAATGATTTTGTTAAGGAGGTAGACAAAGAAGGAAAAATGAAGCTAGAGATCAGTTTTTAATAAATAGAAAAATTTTTAATTCCTAACACTCTAGAATTAGATATATTTCTGGAGCAAGGAGAAGAGTTGCAGGGTAACACAGAAGGGGTAATTTTTTTTTTTAATCTTAAAAAGACAAAACAGAATACCTGTTGAAAATCTACTTTCTGAAAAATCTAACTTGGTTAATGTGCTATATATTTTTGTATCATTATGATATTCTTCAAAATACTAAACTCAAAGATAACAACTTGATAGGAAAAGAAGGTAACTAAACTGTACTTAAATTTAGAAGTAAAATTCAGAAGAGAAACAAAAAAATTAATGGAAGTTTATCAGGAATAACCAGAATACTCCTCAAAACTTGGCTCCTTTCAGTTCAGATAAATGAAACACTTTACCAGCGATCTATAATGAAAAAAAAAAAAAATCAACTGAAATGGTTTCTTTTATACTTCTGTGCACAAAATGAACTGCTTTTTAAAAAATTTATTCTCCTATGAAGTAGCTATTTTTCACCTCTTTTTTCTGACCATAGTCTAAAATCACCACCTTGGAGAAAAGAAAAATAATCAGTTTGTGTGTGTGTGTGTGTGTTAGTGCTCCGATGTGCTCAGATATATCAAAGAAGTGTTATTTTTTTAAGGTTTACTGCCCAGGATTGGCGGATCTGAAACAAGAGATTGAGGTTAGATTGCCTTGATTTTCACTTCTTTGGTTGTACAGAATGATATAGGTGGATTAAAGGGGCCTGGTGGGAACCACGTAAGAGACACTTGCATTATGTGTCATCCATCACTCAACCTGAGTGTCCATTGTTGCATAGCTGACTCTATGTGCACTGTCTTTGCCAAATGGTCCATGCAGCCATGAAAGATGCTATCACTTTTGATGGTGGGTAGATTAGATAAATTGGGAAAATCCAGGTTAACACACCAGATACACGTTTAGTCTTTCATGAGCATTACTCTTTCCTGAGAAAGTTTCTTCATCCCTCTATGGTAAAATAAATAAATAAATAAATAAATAATAAAAATACAAATACCTACAAGGTTATTTTCACCAATTGGCTTGCAAAAGTGTTTATATCCTTAGATTTATGGGTTCTCACCATTGTAAAAAATAATGAAAGAAAATATATAAATTCAAAAATAGTTCAAAATTATTTTTACAGGTAGAAAAAAAGAATGCTTATCTCGATAAATACGTTATTATTTTCCTAAATTACATCTTTGGGTTCCTATAAAGAAGTTTATGGAAGAATACTAGTAGGTTACAGAAACATTTGATTCAAGTTCTATGTTAGAAATAAATTTTTGGTGCCGCAAAAGAAATAGCACTAGTAATTTTCTCTGCGGCAGTTTCATTTCTATAGAAGGGTGTGACTGATGGATGGAGCAATGGCAAGTGGACACCTAAACAAGGGAGGGGAAGGGGTTTTTATTCCTGATGCAGGTAGCCCCTACTGCTGTGTCATTCCCCTGTTGGCTAGGGTGGACCACAGAGTCTAAACTTTTCTGATTGGCTGTTTTAAAGACAGCAGGGATACGAGTCGGAGTGGCGGGGTAAGTAGTTTGGTGGGAAGGACGGTTACAGAACCGGAGACTTAGGATGACTCAGGATGGAGCAGATGACAGGGGTGACACAGGACGGAGCCGGTGATCAGTGGTGACTCAGGACAGAGCAGGTGATAGAGGCTAGGAGGAGGTTGTTTGCTAAAACTAGGGGCAAGGAGATGAAGAGAACGAGGAAGTTAAACTTTAATATGAAGAACAAAGAACAGGAGAGCTGAACATACTGATACATTGGTTCCTTGGAGAACATCTCCGAACTTATTGTACTTAACAATTTACAGGGTAAAACCTTTAAAGAGGAATTGATTATATCCTACATTCTATAATAGAAATATTAAATAAAAAGACATTTGGTTTACTGCAAAATATTCTAGGCAAAGAGAATACCATGTACAAAGACATAATAGAGAAAAATTCTAAGGTATGGTTAGAAAGCTATGAATTATAGGACAGGCATGGTGGCTCACACTTGTAATCCCACTTCTTGGGGAGGATGAGGTCACAGGATCTCTTGAGGTCACAAGTCTGAGACTAGCCTGAGCAACATAGTGAGATTCTATTCTCTATAAAAATAAATAAAGAAATAAAAACAAATTAGCTGGCCACACCTGTAGTCCCAGCTACTTGGGAGGCTAAGGTGGGAGAATGACTTGAATCCAGGAGATCGAGGTTTCAGTGAGCCATGTTTGTGCCACTGTACTCCAGCCTGGGCAACAGACCAAGACACCGTGTCAAAGAAAAAAATCTATGAATTATATTAATTACAGATGCTCCTCAACTTGCAGTGGGAATAAATCCTGATAAGCCAATTGTAAATTGAAAATATTATGAGTTGAAAATATATTAAATTGAAAATATATTTAATGCACCCAAACTACTAAACATCATCGCTTAGCCTAACGTCCCTTAAACATGCTAGGAATACTCATATTAGCCTACATTTGAGCAAAATCATCATTCAGTTTATTGAACTTGGTACTGAAAGTGAAAAGCAGAATGGCTGTATGGGCATTTATGTATAGCTTCTACTGAATGCATATTTAAAAATTGTAAGTCAAATTATTGTTATTTGAGGATTGTTTGTATTTGATATAGAGAATGGCTTGTACCAAGAGCCCCCAGTAACAGTGAAAACAGGATTTGATCCAACAGGACCTTAATATATCACATTGATATGAATGAATTTTGTTCTGGAGAGAAAAGAAAAGTCTTTGAAGGTTTTTAAAAAGAGAAGCACTATGACTGATGTAAATGTCAAAAAAATCATTTCAGTAGTAGAAGACATTAGAAGGAAAAGAGACTGAAAGTGACAGATTAGTTGAGAGGGTTTTCAATAATATGTTTGTGAGATTATAAGGACTTTAAAAGAATAGTAGAGAGATAAAGAAAAGGTGACATTTAAAGGTGACATTTAAGTAATGATAAGATGTGATCCACTCATCTTTCTGATAAATTGGTTGTAAGAAGTAAAAAGAGAGTGAGAAAACTAGAATAACTCAAATAACTCAACTTTCTGTCTTGAGAAACTAGTTGAATGATCATACTGGGGAAAGATGCTGAGTTTCATTCTGAACACAAGAATCACAGTGCCTGTGAAGAACTGAGTAGAAATATCTGGTGGATAGTCAGACATATATGAACCAAGGGGAGAAAACCGGTGCTGGAGATTGAGTGGGCAGTCATTAACATATCTGTGGTTGGGAAGAGTAATGGGAATGTATGAAATTATCCATCAAGAGGATGGAAAATGAAAAGGAGCCACATTCATGAAGGCAGATGAAGAGGCGGTAATGAAAGAAATTGATTGGGAAGCAATGAAGAACAGCTGGGAAAAAGTAATATGTCAATTGCTACACATAGGTCAAATAAGATAAAGTTAAGAAGTTTCCATTGGTTTTAAGAAGTTGAATTTGGCCACAGCAGTTTCACTAGAGATTGTAGAGGGCTGAAGTGTTAAGTGAGGAAGTTGAGACATTGACTGAAGCTTTTCTACCAAACGTGGACTACAGTGTAGGCAGTTTAAAATATGGACATTGGATACAGATTGCTTAGATTTGGATCTTGGCTCTGCATTTAACTGACTGATTTTGTGAAAGTTATATGACTGCACTGTATTTCAGTTTCCTCATCTGTAAAAAGTCATACTGTAGCACTTAATTAAGAGAACCAAACAGATTGATACATATGGAATGTTTAGAACAATGCCAGAGTACTAGTAAGTACTTAGTGAGCATTAGAGTTGTTATTAAGTAACTTGGCTAAAAAGTATAAAAGAGTTTAGAGTGACAAATGGAATAAAGTTTAAAAAGTGGGTTTTTTATTTTATTTACCGCTTTGTTGTTGTCACTCTTGTATAAATTGGAAGGGACTTGATGTAAAAGTCATCAGTAGGAAAAATAAAATAGGTAGAGACAGAAAAAAGATAGATGATAAAGAGGAAATTTAAGTTGGTTGAAGGGGATGGGATTTATTGCTGAGTTAAAATGATTATCTTGAAAAACTAGAATATCCTTCAATTGAGATGAGGAGGAGGGAGAGATGGACGGAAAAAGAAGGGAATATGTTGAAATATGGATATATAGGAAATTAAACTTCCACTCATGTGGCAGGCTGTATTGTTTAGACAGTGTAATGGGTAAAACAAGGACAGAGAAGGGGCCACAGTAGTCAGAAGACTTAATTGTATATGCTAATGTTGGTGAACAAAAATTATCAAAGGTTTCTATAAATTTAAGAAATTTGAGGAAAAATAAAAAAGAGTAGGTTAAAGCTTCCAGATGAAAAGGGTGACTTAGTTAAGAAGTACCTTGGTCCTCTTCTTCCCTCTGAGAGGGCAGAGGGAGAAAGTGAAGTTGCTTATTTGTGTATTCATTAGGGAACATTATCTATCAAACATACAGAACCATATACATATGAGAGCTGTTTTCTGATGTATTCTAGCTGATGAAAACCTCTTGCTAAATGCTTCTCTGTCTTAATTTCAGCAATTTTACATGTGTTCCTAGGTTTTACTTAAACATCGTTATTGGCCGGGTGGGTTGACTCACGCCTGTAATCCCAACACTTTGGGAGGCCCAGGACGGTGGATCACCTGAGGTCAGGAGTTCAAGACCAGCCTGACCAACATGGAGAAACCCTGTCTCTACTAAAAATACAAAATTAGCTGGGCATGGTGGTGCATGCCTGTAATCCCAGCTACTCGGGAGGTTGAGGCAGAAGAGTTGCTTGAACCGGGGAGGCGGAGGTTGCAGTGAGCTGTGATCCCGCCATTGCACTCCAGCCTGGGCAAAAAGAGTGAAACTCTGTTTCAAAAAAAAAAAAGAAAGAAAGAAACAAAGAAAAACAACATTGTTATTATACTCACTCCTAAACCCATCTAATTTTTGCTCTTTTTGTTTGTAATATCTCTTCCAGCAAAGACCATTAAATCTTGTTTCTCTTTTCCTAATGACTTGTGTCAGTTCTGGAGCATGTATTCTTTTCCCGCTGATTTGCTTATAGATCCTACTTTTTTTGTAGTTAACCAGCAGATATTTCGTAACTATAATTGAAGGAGAAGACTGGCCCCTATTAATTATTCTGTATAAGCTTTGCTCTCTTCAGGACATGCATAAGGTTTTATTCTGAAGTTACATACATCTCTATGCCATTTCTACAGAAAGAGAGAAAAAGCTTGAGGCAGTACAAAGATTCTCATTTTATCAGACATATTAACAACATACAGAAATATTTGTATTCCCCTGGTATGTCTTACTGACTTATGCTATTCTTTGTAACTCGGCAAAATCTTTGAAACAGAGAACACTATTTTTCACCTTTGAGATGCCTTGAAAGAAATCTTAGGCAGATGTTTGAATACCAAAACAACTCTGTGAAGAGCTGCGCATTCAAGGTGAGAAAACACTTTTTAACAATATTCTTTGGTGGTAACATTATAGAGGCAGCTAAGAAACATACCGTTGTCATCACATAGCAATCTAGAAAAGAAAGAAGACAGACTATAACAACCCAATTGTTTATATAAGGACATATATTAACAGCACTTCAAATGCTTTACAAACAAGTTTGCATGTGGGGGTGGCAGTTGCGGAGGAGTTTCCTGAAGCAGCGATTAGAATTATTTCCTAAGAAGGTAAAGTTTGAATCAGGTAGCAACTGAAAAAAGAGAGGAGTATGAACTGATAGATAATGAGTGACAAAAAGACAAAGAAGCAAGAAAAATGGAAGAGAGGGGCAGAGTAGATTTGCTTTATTGAATGCTATAGTAGGTGATATGATGGCTCAAGAAAATAAAGAAGTTTAAATAAGGGGCTTGATTATCTGTCTCAGATATATTCTTAGTTTTAGCATATCGATGGGAGTGATCAAAATAGAATTTGCGGGAAATGATTCTCACTTTAAGAATAGGATGGATTGAAACGAGGATAAGTTAGATACTAAGAAAGTGAAATACGAGGTGTTAGATATCAAATGGCTGAAAACTAATTAGGATTGAGCTAGCAAAATATCAAGAAAAAGAATGAAGAACATTGAGTCTGATATTTGTTGATGGATAGACAACATTGGGTGATGAATGAAAAATGGTGATAAAACAAAAAAAATGTATTAAATCATGTATTCCTTCCTTCAGTCTATCACTGATTTCTTCATTTTTCTAAGCATTCATTAAGACATTTTAGATTACTATAAAGAGAAAAAGAATTAGATTACTGATCCCTGACTACTTATAAGTTTCTTACAAATAGCTTAATCTGAGGCACAGTTTCTTCATCTACACTGTTTAAAATAAAATGTTCTCATCCATGAGGATCAAATTAGATATTCGCAGTCCTCAAAGCCCTTTCACATCTAACTGAAAGGTGCTCAGTCAACATGTGTAAACCCCAGTTTTCATGTAGATAACATAGGTAAAAATGTTATAAAAAGTATAAGGCCCCACATAAAGTTATTATGTATTATTCTTGTTATTTCATTACATACTTTGGGCACAGCATGGCAGTAAGTTCTGAGGGAAAGTAAAAGTAGGATAAAATGTGTTTGTTGCATTCCAAAAAAAAAAAAATGTACCTGAAATAATTGAATTCTATAGTAGGTAATAATAGCGCATATCAATATCTGATAAAGAGGAGAGTAGAGGCATAAAAACAACACATGATTAAAGCCTTGTCATCTAGGGTCCTTGGAAAGACCATAGGGAGGAGTTAGGATTTGAATTAGGGATTAAAATCTGAATGGAGTTTAGTTAGATAGATACATTGTAAAATATGATGACCTTGCAGATTTTCCATTAATGCCTTCAGAGAAGGGCTTGTTTACCTTTTTAAAAAATTTCATTTTCAAGTCTAATCAAACACTGCATATCTAAACCACTCTAGTATGTTTCAAAGGTAACAAAAATTGATCATTGGGTGAGGTTCAACCTAATATAGCTGTAGCTAGTCAAAGACTTAAATCAAAGGTGGAAAAAGATCTTTGAGTCACCCAAGTTAAAGACAGAATCATAAAGGGAAGGCTTCATTTGAAATAGAATACTAAATTTCCAACAGAACTGTCACAGTGAATGTTCTTAGCATGAGGTAAATTGCAATTTAAGTCATAAAACATAAATAGGGACATGGTATAACTATAAAATTTTCACTGTAAGAAAATTGGTGTTCAACTTTTAATTAAGGATGATTTCAAAAATGCTTGCTGTCTGCTAAACCAAGTTTTCCACTTGCCCCAATAGCATTGCTATCCGATGTACCATTCGGAGATTATGTAAGAACTTATCATGGGAGCTCAGTCTCATTGTGTTGCTAAGCAACAACTTTCCCTTTCATACATCTGACAACTTTGCAGGCAGGAAAACTTTGTTTAAACTTCACTGTTTTTCATTTAAAAAGAAATTGGGAGACCAATAAATTGTTCTCTGTTCTCTACTGAGTTATTGTTATAGTATGTAGTTAGCCATTTTTTCTCTGCTGATTCTGCAAGGAGACTATTTCTTTTTATGAAATCATGACTAGAATTTAATTTAATTTTTTTTTTCTTTGAGATGGAGTCTTGCTCTGTCACCAGGCGGGAGTGCAGTGTTGTGATCTCAGCTCACTGCAAACTTGGCCTCCCGGGTTCATGCGATTCTCCTGCCTCAGCTTCCAAAGTAGCTGGAACTACAGTTGCTCACCACCACACCCAGCTAATTTTTGTATTTTTAGTAGAGATGGGGTTTCACCATGTTGACCAGGATGGTCTCGATCTCTTGACCTCATGATCTGCTTGCCTCGGCCTCCCAAAGTGCTGGAATTACAGGCATAAGCCACCATGCCCATCCAGAATTTAGTATTTTTAAGTAACAGTATGTTTGGTTTGTTTAAAAATACAGGAAAATTTTCTTCTAAAATAAGTCTATTATAATATAGTTCAAGTATGGCGTGAATAACATGATTCTTCTTAGCTAATAATAAGCACTAAAATGTATTTGGTACTTACTACATGCTGTGTATTGTGTCAGGCATATTATTTTCATTATTTTGAGTTTCTGCTTAAATGTCACCTTATCAGAGAACACTACTCTGTCCACCTTAACTATTTAAAATAGCACACTCCTCCACTCATAATTATTGGTCCCTTTACTTGTCTTGCTTTCTTCATAGGACTCTTTTTTACCACTGGATATAGTATATGTTTAGCTGTTAAATTGCTTGTCATATGCTTACTCCCTCTAGAACTATGCTGTCCCATACCATAACCACTGGACACATGTGGATATCAAGCTTTTCTATAGAGTCTTTGTAATAACAAAAGCAATAGGTATATCATGCTGCCTCAATCAGTTTGGGATGCTATAATGAAAAACCCATAATCTAGGTGGACTAAAATGAGCAGAAATTTAATTTTCACAGTTTGGTAGAGTAGGAAGTACAAAAATCAAGGCACCAGCAGACTCAATGTCTGGTACGGGTATGCTTTCTGGCATCTAGATAGGCATTCTTCACTCTGTCCTCACTTGACAGAAGAGGTAAACAACTTCCCTCAGGTCTTTTTCATAAGGGCACTCATGCCATTCATGAGGAAAAAGCCCTCATGATGTAATCCCCTAGCAAAGGCCCCACCTTCTAACACTATCACCTTTGACATTAAGAGTTTCAAGCATGAAGTCTGGGGGTATACAAATGTTCAGATCATATCACACACAGCATAATATTAGTGAAATTGATGCATGTTAGTTTAAAAGTTCCATTATATGAACATGGTTAATGATAATAAAGTTTATTATTTCAGTGTCTGAGTATGCCAGTTTTGTAACCCATGATAATTAAAAATGTATTCTTAACCTTAATGTTATATTATAAAATGTTATGAGTGACACAAGAACACAAGAGACAGCAATCTAACAATTTTATAAGGGGAAACCCTGATCTCTTTTTCCTACATGAAAACTCCTCAAATTCACGTTCTTGCCAATGTGATAAAAAGAGCTTATTCATTATGTTAATAATAGTAACATAGTCATGTATTAAGATGGGGATAGCTTTTATTTGTTGCGTAAATTCTCCTAAAAGATTTCTTATTTGGGAGGTGTAGGGTAACACCTAACTCCAGTAAGACTCACTTAAGGTAGTAATAATGAACTGGCTTTCAAAATCTTTGAAATTACTGCCTCATTTGTGTAAAGATATTAAGAGACTAGGAGTTGTTAGGAGGAATTCGTTTTCATCAATCCACAAGATCCACATCTTTAATAGTTACGCCATTTCTACCGGTCTTTTCAAACTACATTTTGAATTTTATTTATCCATGTTCTCCTGAGAGGAATATAGAATATACTCTTTATATATTAATATTCAGACTATGAAAAGAACAGAGATCACTTGAGCCTGGTAAACCCTCCCTGACAGCACATCCTGTTCCTACTGCTGCCCACCATCATTGTAGACAAGATTCTTTAATCAGAACTGACAGCTATAGTCTTGTGAACAGTGACTCTCAAACACTCAAATAAGCAGAGAGAGGAAATATCACCAGATATTTGGGTCCCAGGAAAAGAAACTAGCCACAAACTTAATAGACCAAAGAACTAATACTGTTGAGAGAGAAGAACAAACACAAAGTTAAATTAAGTATAATGTGTTTAATGAGGTTTTATGAGGTTTTGTGTAGATTTTAAATCCGTGAAAAAGAAACAACTAGAAACAAAGGAATTTAAAATATAATTTTTAAAGTCTCATTAGTTGTCTTCAATTATAAAAATAGATAGAGCTAAGAAAGAAGTTATAGCTGGAAATGAATATGAAAGGTTTCCACAGTGTGAGGTGCAAATGTACAGACTGATAGTAAAAGGTTATATACATGAAGAAAAAAATCAGAAGTTTTGAAATCTATCTGGAAGCATATACAGAATTCAAAGCAGAGAATGAACAAAGGCAAATAATAAAATGGAAAAAGTATTTAGTGGCTATGTGGTAATTTAGACAGAAATGCTTTTTAAATCTGTGAATAGGGGTTTAAAATGATGCCAGAATATTTAGGATAAATGTCAGAGCAACAGGAATAAAACTGAAAATTTAAAAGCTGCTATGGGGGAATAAAAATATTGAAACCAATAATAAGTAAAATATGTCCACAAAGAAATAAAAAGCACAGTGGCATGAAAAGCCTCAATGATCACATTTGTGATAGAAGATAATGGAGCAGCCACTTCAAATTCCAAGGTTGAAATTATTTTGACCATAAAATACATATTCAACTAAATTAGTGCAGTGACAAAATAAAGAAATCATTAAATATGTGAGGATCTATAAATTTTCCACAGATGTCTTTGAAGAAATTAATAGAACAAATAATGGAGAAAAATGGAAAATAAGAATGAGGAAGATGTAGTAGACAATAAATGGTTGTAAGGAAATAAACCAATGTAATACATGTTAAAGCTTAATGAAATATTAAATTTAAAAAGGAAACAACCTGATATTTACTACTCAGATGATCTAAAAAAGGACTGAGGAGTAAAGAAAATAAAATTATTCTAATACCCTTTTATTAGGGGGAGAATATAAATACTAATTATCCTTAGTGGGTTCGTTTGTTAGGGCTGCCATAACAAAGTACCACAGACTGGGTGACTTAAACAGAATGTTTTTACTTTCTCACAATTCTGGAGACTAAACATCCCAAACCAAGGTGTTGACAGTGTTGTTTCTTCTGAGGTCGCTCTACTTGGCTTGTAAATCACTGCCTTCTCCCAGAGTCTTCACAAGATCCCTCCATCTGATATGTACTTGTATCTGAATGTCCTCTTGTTAAAATGGACACCGGCCATTGGATTAGAACCTACCTTAATAACTACATTTAACCTTAATTGCCATTTTAAAGACCCTATGTTCAAATAAATTCATATACTGTAGTATTAGGAGTTAACTTATTAGGGGAACTTCAACATAAAAATTTTGAGGTGTGGCGCAATTCAATTCCTAACAATTGGAATGGGTGGATTTATATGACATACTAAACAAAGTAAACATGTATGATACAGTTATTGTTAGAGAACCAAATATATATAACTTTCAAACAACTAGAGAAAAACATTGAACAAACAACATTGAGTTAACAAAATAAGAAGTAAGAAAAAAGAATTAAAAAAAAAAAAAGCAGCAAGTACAGCTGACCCTTGAACAATTCAGAGGTTATGAGTACCAACTGCCCTCACAGTTAAAAATCTGTATATAATATTTGACACCCCTGAAATGTAACCAATAGCCTACTACAGATTGGAAGCCTTACCAACACATAAACAGTTGATTAGCATATATTTTGTATGTTATCTGTATTATATACTGTATTCTTACAAACAAGTAAACTGGAAAAAGGAAAATTTACTAAGAAAGTCATAAGGAAGAGAAACTATATTTACTGTTCATTAAGTGGAAGTGGACCATCATAAGGTCTTTGTCCTCATTGTCTTCATGGTGAGCAGGCTGAGGACGGGGAGAAAGAGGAGGGTATACGTGTATAACTGGATCTGTGCAATTCAAACCCATGTTGTTTAAGGGCCACCTGTATTCTATTACAAAATATAAAGTATGATAGTATAAATTGATCCAGACACTAGCAATTCGGCTACAGTAGCCAAAATAGCATGGTACTGGTACAACAACAGGCATATAGAATAATGGAACAGAATAGAGAACTCAGAAAAAAAAAAAAGTACATCTACAACCATCTGATCATTGACAAATCTGAAAAAAATAAGCAATGGGGAAACCATTCCCTATATAATAAATGGTGCTAGGACAACAGGCTAGTCATATGCAGAAAGCCGAAACTGGACCCCTTCCTTACATCTTATACAAAAATTAACTCAAGATGGATTAAAGAATTAAATGTAAAACCCAAAACTATAAAAACCCTAGAACAAAATCTAGACAATACCATTCAGGACATAGGCATGGGCAAAGATTTTTTATAAAATCGCAAAAAGCAATTGCAACAAAAACAAAAATTGACAAATGGGATCTAATTAAAATAAACAGCTTCTTCACAGCAAAATAAACTATCATCAGAGTGAACAGACAGTGTACACAATGGGAGAAAACTTTTGCAATCTATCCATCTGACAAAGGTTTAATATCCACAATCTACAAGGAACTTAAGCAAATTTACAAGAAAAAAACAACCCCATTAAAAAGTGGGCAAGGGACACGAACAGACAGTTCTCAAAAGAAGACATTTATGTGGCCAACAAACGTATGAAAAAATGCTCAACATCACTGATCATTAGAGAAATGCAAATCAAAACCACGATGAGCCATCTCATGCCAATCAGAATGGCAATTATTAAGAAGTCAAGAAACAACTGATGCTGGCAAGGTTGCAGAGAAATAGAAACACTTTTACAGTGTTGGTGGGAATGTCAATTAGTTAAACCATGGTGCTTAAAGAACCAGAAATACCATTTGACCCAGCAATCCCATTACTGGGTATATATACCCAAAGGAATATAAATATATTATAAAGATACTTGCATGTGTATGTTCATTGCAGCACTATTCACAATAGCAAAGACATGGAATTAACCAAAATGCCCATCTACAATAGACTGGATAAAGAAAATGTGGTACATTTACACTATGGAATACTATGCAGCCATAAAAGAGAATGAGATCATGTCCTTTGCAGGAACATGGATGAAACTGGAAGCCATTATGCTCTGCAGACTAATACAGAAACAGAAAACCAAATATTGTATGTTCTTATAAGTGGAAGCTGAACAATGAGAACTCGTGGACACAGGGAGGGGAACAACACACACCAGGGCTTGTTAAGGAAGAGCAGGGTGGATGAGAGCATCAGGAAAAATAGTTAATGCATTCTGGGCTTAATACCTAGGTGGTAGTTTGACAGGTGCAGCAAACCACCTTGGCACACATTTATCTATGTAACAAACCTGCACATTTTGCACGTGTATCCCAGAACTTAAATAAAATAAAAATAATTAACCTGTCATATTAAGTATGTGTGTTTATATCCCTGTTGAAAGACAAGAACTCTCAGAATTTGTTTAAAAATATTCTAGCTATATATTATATGAAACACAGACACCTAAAATAAATTGAAAGAAAAAGGTTTTACATAAAGGGATAACAGAAGAAATAACAGAAAAAAAGTTGATAAAAAGAGATTTAAGAATATTAATACAACAACAACAACAACAAAGAATATTAGGATGAAACAAAAGGAATTTCAAGGTTAAAAAAAAAAAAAGTCCCTAAAAAAAAGTGGTCTGTCTTCCTAAGATGGCTGAATAGGAACAGCTCCAGTCTGCAGCTCTCAATGAGATCAACACAGAAGATGGGTGATGTCTGCATTTCCAATTTAGGTACATGGCTCATCTCTGGGATGAGATTGGGACTGGTTAGATAGCAAGTGTAGCCCATGGAGGGCAAGCTGAAGCAGGGTAGGGCATGGCCTCACCTGGGAAGAGCAAGGGGTCAGGGAACTCCCTCCCCAAGCCAAGGAAAGCCATGAGGGACTGTGCCATGAGGAATGGTGCACTCCAGCTCAGATATTATGCTTTTCCCATGGTTTTCACAACCCGCAGACCAGAAGATTCTCTCCTGTGCCTACACCACTAGGGCCCTGGGTTTCAAGCACAAAACTGGGTGGCTGTTTGGGCAGACGCCGAGCTAGCTGCAGGAGTTTTTTTTTTTTTTTTTTTTTTTCATACCCTAGTGGTGCCTGGAAATCCAGTGAGACAGAAGTGTTCACATCCCTGGAAAGGGAGCTGAAGTCAGGGGGCCAAGTGGTCTAGCTCAGTGGATCCCACCCCCACAGAGCCCAGCAAGCTAAGATCCCCTGGCTTGAAATTCTTGCTGCCAATCCAGCAGTCTGAAGTCAACTTGGGACACTCAAGTGTGGTGGGAAGAGGGGTGTCCACCATCACAGAGGCTTGAGTAGGTGATTTTCCCCTCACAGTGTAAAAAAAGGTGGAAATTGTATTGGGAAAACTGGCTAAACATATGCAGAAAACTGAAACTGGACCCCTTCCTTTTACCTTATACAAAAATTAACTCAAGATAGATTAAAGACTTAAATGTAAAACTTAATAACATAAAAACCCTAGAAGAAAACCTAGGCAATACCATTCAGGATATAGGCATGGGCAAAGATTTCATGACTAAAATACCAAAAGCAATGGCAACAACAAAAGCCAAAATTGACAAATGGGATCTAATTAAACGAAATAACTTCTGTACAGCAAAAGAAACTATCATCAGAGTGAACATGCAACCTACAGAATGGGACAAAAATTTTTGCAATCTCTCCATCTGACAAAGGGCTAATATCCAGAATCTACAAGGAACTTAAGCAACTTTAAAAGAAAAAAACAACCCCATCAAAAAGTGGGCAAAGGATATAAACAGACACTTCTCAAAAGAAGACATTTATGTGGCCAATAAACATGAAAAAAAGCTCATCATCACTGGTCATTAGAGAAATGCAATTCAAAACTATGATGAAATACCATCTCATGCAAGTTAGAATGGGGATATTAAAAAATCAGGAAACAACAGATGCTGGAGAGGATGTGGAGAAATAGGAATGCTTTTACACTGTAGGTGGGAGTGTAAATTAGTTCAACCATTGTGGAAGACAGTGTGGCGATTCCTCAAGGATCTAGAACTAGAAATATCATTTGACCCAGCAATCCCATTACTGGGTATCTACCCATAAGAATTATAAATCATTCTACTATAAAGACACATACACACATATGTTTATTGCAGCACTGTTCACAATAGCAAAGACTTGGAACCAACCCAAATGCCCATCAGTGATAGACTAGATAAAGAAAATGTGGCACATATACACCATGGAATACTATAAAACCATAAAAATGGATGAGGTCATGTCCTTTGCAGGGACGTGGATTAAGCTGGAAACCATCATTCTCAGCAAACTCATACAAGAACAGAAAACCAAATACTGCATGTTCTCACTCATAATTGGGAGTTGAACAATGAGAACACATGGACACTGGGAGGGGAACATAACACACTGGGGCCTGTCAGGAGGTTGGGGACGAGGGAAGGGTTAGCAGGAGAAATATTTAATGTAGATGATGGGTTGATGGGTGCAGCAAACCACTATGGCACGTGTATACCTATGTAACAAACCTGCACATTCTGCCCATGTACTCCAGATCTTAAAGTATTTAAAAAAAAAAAAAAGTTAACAACAACAACAAAAAAAGACCAAATGGATTCACAACTGATATCTACCAGACATGCAAAAAAGAGTTGGTAACAATCCTGTTGACACTATTCCAAATGATAGAGAAAGAGGGAATCCTCCCCAAACAATTTTATGAAGCCAATATCACCCCAGTACCAAAACGAAGTGTTTTACACCAGCCTGAGCAACATAGGAAGACCCCACCTCCACAAATAAATAAATAATAAATAAATAGCCAGGTATGGTGGTCCACGCTTGTGGTCCCAGGTACTCTGGAGGCTGAGGCAGGAGGATTGATTGAGGCTGAAGTGAGCCGTGATCAGGCCACTGCACTGTAGCCTGGGAGACAGAGTGAGATTGGGTAGCAAACAAATAAACAAACAAAGGAAAAAAAGAAAAGGTGCTCAGTATCATTGATCATCAGATAAATGCAAATGAAAACTAAAATGAAATATGATCTCACTCTAGTTAAAATGGCATTTTTCCCAAAACACAGGCAATAACAAATACTGGTGAGAATATAGAGAAAGGGGATCCTTGTAAACTGTTGGTAGAAATGTAAATTAGTACAACCACTATGGAGAGCAGTTTGGAAGTTCCTCATAAAACCAGAAGTAGAGCTACCATATGATCCAGCAATCCTACTGCTGGGTATATATCCAAAAGAAGGGAAATTGACATATTGAAGTGATACCAGAACTCCCATGTTTATTGCAGCACTGTTCACAATAGCCAAGATTTGGAAGCCACCTAAGTGTCCATCAACAGATGAATGGATTAAAAAATGGATATTGCATATAGACAATAAAGTACTATTCAGCCTTGAAAGAAAAAAAAATGAGAGTCTGTCATTTGCAACAAAATGGATGGAACTGGAGACCATTATGTTAAGCAAAATAAGTCAGGCACAAAAAAGACAAGCTACACATATTCTCACTTACTTGTGTGAAGTAAAAATTACAACAAATGAACTCATGGAGATAAGAGTGGCTGGGAAGTGTAGTGGGGGTTGGGAGGAAGTTGGAATGCTTAATGGGTACAAATAAATAGAAGAATGAACAAAACCTACCATTTGATAGTACAACAGGGTGACTATAGTAAATAATAATTTAATTATACCTTTTTAAATAACTAAAAGTAAAAAATTACATTAAATAAAATGACTAAAAGTATAATCGGATTGCCTGTAACATAAAGGATAAATGCTTGAAGTGAGGGATACCTTATTTACCCTAAAGTGATTATTATGCATTGAATGTCTGTATCAAAATATCTCATATATTCCCAAAGTATATACACCTACTATATACTCACTAAAATTAAAAATAATTAAAAAATAAAAGAAATAACCATGTAGTTGATATTTAATACAGTTGTCTTTCTAGAAAACTAAGGAGAACCAACTAAAGATATCATTAAAATATTAATATGAAAATGTTAAGTGAAAACTTTCTAAAAATCAGTATTTGTATTATATGCCAACTGAAGCAAACTAAAAGCCAAAACAGAAAACAAAATATTCCATTATTTGTAATCACAAAATATTAATTATCTAGGAATTGACTCATAAGAAATATGTGGGACCTATTTGAATAAAGTAAAAATCTTTACCATTTTTTTTAAACTTGATTTCCTGGATTCAAGAACTTACTACTGTAAATATTTTAATTCTTCTCAAACTAATTTGGTTGGTTTAATATAATTACATCCATGATCTCAACGACTTTATTTTTGCAACTTAATGTGTTGTAAGGTTTATCTGAAAAAATAAGTTTGTGATAATAATAAAATGATTTATATCAGGAAGAGAGATGTTAAGAGTCACTAAAACATAAAACATATTATACAATTGTAATATTTTAAATAGTATATTCCTGTGGTGATATTAGAAAATTGTATCAATGGGCCAAATTGGAAAGCCCTCCAAAATTCTAGAATGTAAGAGGTTTTACATTCTTATTTGTTTAACATGCCATTGCAAATGCATAAAGGTAATTAAATAAATGGTAATAGTGAACTTAATTAATTTATTAAAACTAAGAAAAACAAATCAACATTGTAGTATGTACTATTATTTTATTAAATGCTAACTGAAAATGTTAATAGATAAACTAAAACAAAATGCTTTTTTGTTATATAGACTTGTTACCACATACCAGGGAAAACTTGCGCCCACTGTCTGTTACTGTCAATGAAGTTTCATTGGACATAGCCACGTCCATTAATGTCTGTATTGTCCATGACCGCTCTTGCACTAGAATGGCAGCACTGAAGACTTGTGAAACAACTTGCCTGGCCCACAAAGCCTAAAATACTTACTATCTGTTCCCTTACAGAAAAGCTCGTCAACTCTTTGTCTATGTTTTTTGAAAGAGCTATTTTAGACTTCCTTAGATATAAGACTTTTAATCTGTAAATTTTTTTTCTGTAAATATGAAAATATAGTATAAATGTAATAAATTATTTATTACATGAATAAAACTTCTTGCCATTTAAAATATAGCTCTTTGACCAGGCACAGTGGCTCATGCCTGTAATCCCAGCACTTTGGGAGGCCAAGGCGGGTGGATCATTTGAGGTCAGGAGTTTGAGACCAGTCTGGCCAACATGGTGAAACCTGATCTCTACTAAAAATACAAAAATTAGCCAGGAATGGTGGTGGACGCCTGTAATTCCAGCTACTCAGGAGGCTGAGGTGGGAGAATCACTTGAACCCTTGGAGGCAGACGTTGCAGTGAGTCGAGATGGCGCCACTGCACTCCAGCATGGGTAACAAAGCAAGACTGTCTCAAAAAACAAACAAACAAAACCAAAAAATGAGTAAAGTATAGCTCTTCAAGTTTCCTTTTTCACTCAGGTTTGTTCATATCTGTTTTTTGTTTTGTTTTGTTTCGTTTTCATAGTAGTGTCCTCTGTTCATCTAGAACTTCAGTAATATGGCATTTCTTAAAATATATCCTATTTCTTCTGGTGTCTTCTTCCAAGATTCTGATACCCACTCCCCAAGATTAAAGTTGACACTATCTTGATCTTACCAGATAGAATCAGGTGAGGACTGTGCCCAAGAGTGATGGTAAGACCCCTTTGGCTCTATGAGGAATTCTGCTTTCAGAGATATTAAAATGTGAAAAATGAATGTTTTAGCAATAATGAAATAAAGTTGACTCTTTCTTCACACTATGTGAGAATAAATTCTAGGTGGAAAAAAAAGTTAAGCATAATAATGAAGTTCAAAAGAATCAGAGGAAACAAAAGTGAATATGTACATAATCTGGTAGTGAGGGGAGACTTTTCTAAAAATAATAGCATTAGAAGAAACCATAATGCAAAACATTGATATACTTACTTGTACTGTGATCTCCGGCAGGAACCTATCTCTGTGCCTCACTTTCCCTATCCTTAAGATGAGAACAACAATATTATCTACCTCACAGGGCTACTTTGAGTCTTAAGTGAGTTGATAAATCAAGCACTTAGAATAATATTTGGTATATATATAGTAAGGGCTATATAAATTTGAGCTTTCATTGTTTGACAAAAAAAAAAAAAGAAGACTGATGTCTATAAAAAATATGACCATATACATTTCTGTTGTGTATAGATTTTCTCCCATAAGTATATAATGTTGACTTTGCCCCAAATGAAGATGTCTTCACTCTTTGGGTATAATCGTGTTTTAAATACATGAATTAGATATTTCATAACTGAAAGAGACATTGACTGGTCAGCTTTTAACATGCCATATCAATCTTTATTAAGTTAAAATTCCAACCTCTTAGATATTCCTACATTTCTTTGCTGTTCACTTGAGTGCAACATTTTCTGCATCCGTATTTCTTACTCATATTGAGAGTGACTGACAGTTAAAGGGAGATGTGGAATCCTGTGTGGGTTGTTATATGCGTGTGTGTGTACACATGTGGGTATATGCAGCAGCCTATAACTAAGCTGTTTCTCATGCAACTGGAGAGGTTGCCTTAATCCCTTTCTTAGACATTTCACAGAGTGGGAAGGCAGGGGTTGTGACTGATAATCCACTCACAGCTTTCACAGAGATTAGTTCCATTATATTATGCAAAGTTCCTATCTAGGCAATCCTATTAGAAGGTAAACAAATCCTCTCTCTAAACAAATCTTCTCTATAAATAGATCTAAACAACTGAATGGAATTTGCATATTTTACTCATGTTCTCTCAGTGCAAGCATGCAAATAAGTTAACATAGGGAAGAGTGCTTTTTGGCAAACCTTATCTAGAGACAATTATTGCAATATAATATTCTCTATTCCAATGAGTAAGCGAAAATGTTCATGTTCTGACATCAAGAGACTTTCAGTCCTCATAGGGGTTTCTGTAAGAATCTACCCTGGCACAATGCATTAATTTTTTAAAATACCCTATGTAAGATTAAAAGACAAATTATAAGTTGGGAAAAATGTTTAAAATATATGTGGTGGATAATACCTTGCTTTTCTTCATACAGAAAGATATAATAAAAGTGAAACAATGAACACCACATTTAGGACAAGATGAGCACATAAAACAAGAATGTTTGGGGAAAAAAAGAAAAACAATCAATAAATTATTTGAAAATATGTGTAACCACCCTAGTGGTCAGATAAATGCAGTTTAAAATGTGATACTATGTTTCCCCTGTCATACTTGTAAATATTAACAATAATAACGACTCCCAATATAGCAATGAATTCTTTAAAACATAGTTTCATACACTGTTATTGGTATAACTATTCTTTAAGGCTTCTTCTTGTATCTACCAAATGCTTTAAAATGTGAATATACTTTGATCAAATTATTCTATATATAAAATATACCTTTGAAAAATAACAGGAAAATTGAGCAATATACAGGAAAAATTTATTTCATCATTATCTAAACAGTTGAATTATTGGAGATAACCTAAATTATCTCAAATAAGAAGCTGTTAAAATTTGTTACATATTCTGAGTGCTTTGTTTCTTTTTTTCTCAGGGGTCTGGGGATGGATTTGGGTAAAGTCAGAGTAATCAAGCATAACTGCCTATATACCTTAAATCACATTTATCACACCATTATAATTATATCTCTCAGTCTGGCCCAAGCTGTTAGACTTCTTTCTCAAGGTAATTTCTCTGACTTAGGGGTTGTCCCTGTCTCCAAGTTGCTTCCTTAAATTATTTATTTATTTATTTGTGTCTATAAGGTCACACACAGAGCTGCACATAATCTCTTTGGCTAAACTTAAGCATCTGTAAAGGCAAGAAGTGAATACTAATGCTGTAACTGGGCATGGACATTGAGGGTGTACCCTAATAACCACACAGAATTATTTGGCAAAGAAAAGAAGACTAATTTGTTCAAAAAATTATGAAAACCACTCACCATGTAATAGCTGACCAATAAGCTAACTGAATAGAGACTTCATCATCATTGTCAAATTATCAAAATCCAAGGACAAAGTGAAAACTTTAAAGTACTGAGAGAACAATAATGTGTCACATACAAAAGATCCTCAAAAAGATTAACAGCTGACTTCTCATCAGGAACCAGGATGCTAGAAGGCAGTGGAATTTATTTAAAGTGTTGAAAGAAAAGGGTTGTCAACTAAGAATTCTAAATCCAGCAAAACTATAATTGTAAAATGAAGGCAAAATTAAGACATTTCTGGATAAATAAAAACTGGACAATGTATCACTAACAGATGTGCCCTAAAAGAAAGTAAAAGAAAAACACCAAGACTGAAATGAAGGGACATTAGACAGTAACTTGAATCCACAAAAAGAAATAAAGAGCATCAGTAATGATAATTATCAAGGTAAATATAAAGATACAATCAACATATTTTTTTCTTGTAGCTCTTCTGATTTAAAAGAAAACTGTACAAAGCAAAACATAAAACTATGTGGTTAGGCTTCTAATTTATAAAAGTCTAGTTTGTTTTGCAATAATCTCACAAAGGTGAAAAAAAATGAAGCTATTGAACAAAACTTCTGTATGCTACTTAAATTAAGTGTTAATCCTAATGAGGTTGATTGACCTTAAGATGCTAATTGTATATACTCAGAAATATATAGTAAAAGAACAGCAAGAAAAGTAAAATGAAACAGTAGAAAATTATCTATTTAACACAGAGGAAGGCAGTGTTGGAAGAATAGAGGGAAAAATTAGGACAGATAGAAACAAAAAGCAAAATGGTAGAAATCCTACCCTACTGCTGATTACATTTAATAAAATTGAATTAAGCATTTCAATAACAAGGTAAAGGTTGGCAGAATGAATTAACAAAACCCACAATCCAACTATATCCTGTCTAGAAGAGGCATGCTTAAAGGCAAATACTGAAATAGATTAAAAATAAAAAGATAAAAATACATATATACTACACAAACACTTACTAAAAGAGGAGTGGCTATTCTAACATAAGACAAAATAGAATTTAACACAAAAGTTAATAGAGACAAAGAACATTTTATAATGATAAAAATACAAATACATCATGAAAGTATAACAACTATAAACACATATGCACTGAGCAATGAAGCTCCAAAATTACACGAAACTAAAATGGACAGAATTTAAGCAGGGGAAAAGACAATCCAATAATAAGAGTTTGAGACTTCAATACTCCACTTTAAATAATGACTATAAAAGTAAGCATAAGACCTACAGAAAAATATAATACTTGAATAACACTTAAGTCAACTAGATCTATGGAATACTACTCCCATAACAAAGAAATGCACATTTTTCTTAAGCAAACATAGAACATTCTCCAGGATAGATTATATGTTAGTCCATAAAGCAAGCCTTGATAGTTTAAAAAGGCTGAAATCATACAACATATGTTATTTGATCACAATGTAATTACATTAGAAATCAACAATAAACATTTCTAAATAAGCAATGGATCAAAATATAATGAGGGAAACTAGAAACTACTTTGAGATTAATGAAAACAAAATTACAACATACCAAAACATGGGGTGCAGGTAAAGCTGTGCTTAGAAGAAAATTTATAGCTATAAGCACTGATATTTTAAACAAAGAATGCAAATCTCAAGTCAATAACCTAACTTTATACAACTAATAACATAATATGTACATATCATAGATGCACATATTTATGTGTGTGTATGACATGTACATATACTCTCTAACTTTCTGTCTTTCGTTGCCCTTCTTTCCCATCTCTCTCTCTTTCTCTGCCTTCTATCTATCTATCTATGTATCTATATATCTATCATCTATCTATCTATCTATCTATCTATCTATCTATCTATCTATTAATATATATCTATCAAGTCTTTGCTCGTGCTGGGAACTGTTCTAGGCACTATAGATGTAAAGAAATTCATGTGCAACTCCCAAATAGCTTATGTTCCAGTGAGTAAAGTTCCACTAGGTATCTGGGACCTGAGCAAAACAAGGAATGTTACTTTTCACTTTTCAATGTCTCTGAATACTCTGTGACATGTAAGATAAACCTTGGACTTTGTAAAGTAGTTAGGTTGTTTGTGTCTGTGTCCAGATGATCTATAAAGACCATTACTTCATCCCAACCCTAGCAAATCTTCTCTGATTCAGTTAAGATTCTTAAATGTAAATAACAAATTGTTCTACAATAAAAGTAGGATATGAATAATTTGCTGAAATTTGGCAGGGGAAATTAAGGAAGAAGAATTTTAAGGCAGAAAAAGTCATAAAAACACAAAATCATATAACATATTCTGGAAATATCAAATAGTCCAGTTTTGCTGGTACAAAGTAAAGGTGAAGGGGAGCACTATTGTTCAGGATTTAAAGTCTAATTGGAACAGGAAAATGACATTTTGTGAACATGGATGAAGAGAATGAACCTAGCCCCTTGCCTGCTGGAGCATGGAGTGATTAGGAGGATTATCATTTTTCAGCTCTTGCAATACTTAAAGCAGGTAAGGTAAGATGGGGAAGGGAACAAAGGTAAAGTCTAAGTGGAGAGAGAGGACCATTGAAAGGAAGAACACAAAGATGACTCTATGGTCACATTAATAGTACATTACAGAACTTTCTCTTACTCACAATCAAAAGAGTCTTCTTGGCTAGATTAGTAATAACTCCCTTGATTCAACGGAATGATACTTATCTAAACTAACAAAAGCTCTAAACAAAAATTTACTATCTAAGAACAAAGAGGTGTCTCCTCATATAGTCCAAGGACAGTGACACAAAAATGAGTTGAACCCTGAACCTAGAACACCATGATGCCCCATTTTTTAAATTGCTTTAACTTTTGCAATTCCGTAAGTTGGCTTTATTCTCTTTCCATTTCTCTCTCTGTAGAATATTTCTCTCTCTTTTTCTCATAAAACAACAAGGTAATAAAAAATACAAAGGCCTTTGATAGATCCTGAATTTACAAATTCAGGGGAGTTGAGTAATCCTAAACTCTGTTAATCCAATATTCTCAAAGCCCACCACTAGACAAATCAAATTTCACAACAGGTCACTCTCAAGTTAAAAAGCATGATTCTCAGAAATTTCTCCAGAAAGAACCAAAGGAATTTATTCAAAGATCACTGTGATCTCGGGACACAATTCATGCTGTCTAATATTTTACTATAAACACAAGCTGTGCCCTTTGAGTTACTCAAATATTTGTTTCCATGGTGTAGTAAACACATCATGTTAACTCATGAAATCAAAATTTGTAATAAAAAAACTGTCTTTACTTTTTCAATTTTAATTCTCTTAACATTTACTTCTGAATCCTCTTAGAGTGTGATAGATACTATAAGAATCTGATTAATGCTGAAATTAATACAATCATTACTTTCTGACTTTTGCTTGTTTGCACACCTTTTAGTATATCCAAGTTATATCTTTAAGAATAACATTACATTTTTCCCCACATTCAGTTGGTTATCATTTATTTTTGTAGTCATTTATCATCCCTTGGCCTTTTCTCATGTTTCAAATATCTTCCTTCAACTTGTGTTTATGGTTTTGTCTTGTTTTTGCCATCAAAATATTTTATTTAATTGCGACAGATCTATTTCCTAATATATTATACCAATAGGTTAATTTAAATTATGTTCTCGTTTGCTTGGAGTCTATAATCATCAGCTACTTTGAAGAGAATTTTAAAAGAAAGTATAAGAAGAAGAAAAAAGAGACATTTGGCCCTGGACATGTTCCTTGTAGGTACCATTTTATTCTCCCTTAGTATCTATCATTATTATATTAATATTATTATTTAATGTTGATTTAGTGAAAGATTAATTTATACTTAGTTTTTCCATTTATTCATCTCCCATTTACTCCTCAAACTAGAGCCCACATATTTCTCACTCCTCCATCAAAAAACAAGCAAAAAACTCAACCTATCAAAAAATAAACACTGGGTAATTTTCTCTCTCTTTCATGATCTTTCAGCAATATATGGCAGGTTGATTCTTTTCTTAACTAGCTTTCTTCATGCTTCTATAACAGTTTATTGTTGTTGATTATTTTGTAGGTTACCTATTATCTATCTATATTTTATTAATATTTCCCCAAAGCTTTTCCTGGCCCCATTCCTAAGCTCCTGGAGTGATTTCATGAACTCTTGTCACTTCTGTCATAAGAGTATAGAGTATTGAGACAATATAGAGTTATGGTTAAGAGTAAAATCTCTAGAATAAGATTTGCTGGTTTCAAATCCCAACTCTAGGCAAGTTAATCTTGACATATATCAATTGCCTCTTCTGTGTAAGAGGAAACATAATAGTAACAATCTCAGGTTTGGTTTGTTGTGAAGACTAAATTAATATATGTAAATAGTTTTTAAAATTCCTGGTATATAATAAAATAACATAAATATTAGATCATATTGAAACTAGTACTTTTTATGTTGATAAATTTCATTTATCTATCTGTATTAGTCCATTTTCTTGCTGCTGATAAAGACATACCTAAGACTGGGAAGAAAGAGAGGTTTAATGAACTTACAGTTCCATGTGGCTGGGGAGGCCTCACAATCATAGCAGGAGGCAAGGAGGAGCAAGTTGCATTTTACATGGATGGCAGCAGGCAAAAAGAGCAGGTGCAAGGGAACACCTCTTTTTAAAACCATCAGATCTCATGAGACTTATTCACTATCATGAGAACAGCACAGGAAAGACCTGCCCCCATGATTCAATTACCTCCCACTGGGTCTTTCCCGCAACACATGGGAATTCAAGATGAGATTTGGGGGGGGACATAGCCAAACCATAACACTTTCTATCCCAAAATTTATCATCTCAGATTTTTTTCTTCTTTTATGATCATTCCATTTTTTAATGCACAAATATAGTCTATATTTTAAAACAATGTAACATATAAGAATTATCTGCCTCAGCATTTAATTTTCATTTAATATTTCTGTCAGCTATATGATGCATACTCCCAGTCAAAAATCAGAGATTCACAACTTTATTTTTAAATGAGTGAACAGTGTTCTCATATGTGATACACTGCACTTTAATCTTCTACAGTTGGACATGTGTATTGTAATCCAGTGTATTTCTATAATAATACATTATTAATTTTAAAAGTATTTGTTGAATATTAATGGTTAGAAAATTGATAGACTAGAGAGCTATTCATTTTCTTACTGTTCAAGTACATCGTTTGCAATTTAGACCTCAAAGACCAAGAATACTACTACAGGGGCAGCACACTTGTGTAGATATTGGTTGGGAAGCCAGCACTGCTATTGAAGATGTGCTTAAATGTCAAGCCCCCAACTACCTTTGATCCTAGAATTACTTGTAGCCATTATTCCATTCCTGCAAGAATACAGTATAAAGTGAGATACAATAACAATTATTTTAGTTTGTTTTGGACAGCAAGGTACCTAGAAAGATAAGAAGCGCCATAAAACATGAATGTTTCAAAGATCTGTGCAGACTTCTGGCAAGGACATTTCCTGTTTTCAAAGATGAACTGGTGAATCTAGTAAATAGAGAAATTCAAAGAAGATATTCAATACGACTTTCTAAATTAGGTTTTTGAGAGTTTCTAAGGCATGACAGAGGCTTGGAGTACTGGAGTAGCCATGTTTCATAAAGCAGGCACTGATATTTTTAAAGTAAGAATGCTAAGGTGACTCATTTTGTTGAGGCTGCAAGGCGGATATCTCAGCTAGAATGCCTTGGGCGACTTCAAAATCTCAACGGCAGTGGCAAGATACTGAACATGGCTTAACAGTTTCTAAAAATAAGTCATTAAGCTAATTCTTAAGTAATATAAGCTGAATATACAGTTAACAGATCAACCCCTCCCCTTTCTTCCCCATCCTCAGCTTACTCAATAGGAAGACAAAAAAGATCAAGACGCTTATGATAATCCACTTGCACTTAATAAATAGTAAATATATTCTCTCTTTCTTAAAATTTTCTTAGTAAATTTTGTAAAAATACAGCATATAATACATATAACATGCAAAATATGTATTAATCAACTGCTTATATTATCAGTGAGGCTTCCAGTCAACAGTAGGCTATTAGTAAAGTTTTTGAGGAATCAAATCTTACAGGCAGATTTTCTACTGTGCAGGGCTCAACACACTTAACCCTAATTGTTATAGGGTCAACTGCAATTATTTTTCTCCTTTATAGATTGATTACTTGCCAGGCAACATACTGGCTCTGAGGACTGAAATGTAAATAAGATATGGTCTGATGTCTCAGAAGTCATGGTCTAACAGCAGATGTGGACATATAAACAATTAATAGTACTTTTCAATTAGAAAAAGAAAAATGGTATTTCAGAGCATAGGGATCATGTGCACAAAAGCACAGTGCCAAGACCCTATCATGACGTATTTGGTAACTGGACAGACACGTTAGCCTTCTAGGAATGAAAGTTAATAAAATCAAACAACTCTGAAAGAAAAAGAATAACAAAAAAGCCCTAACATTCTGTCTTTGACAATCCCCTCTCCTTCGGCAAGCACAAATGCTCAGTGGGATGACAGTATTCAAAGTTCTCTTCTTCTTTCTGGAATACTTTATCAAATTATTATATTAGTGCAATTATTGTATTAGTATAATTCCTGGTGATCCCTCATATAGTAAGAATTATGTATTACTATGTGAAGACTTTTTTTAAAAGTTTACCACATATCCTTCCACTAAATTACTCATATATGTAGTAATTTTGCTATTTGATTGTATATTTGGGCAACATTGAAAGGATTTAAGTTTGTGTCTCTATTGACTTTTGATAGGAAATGCTCGTACTGTGAGATGCATAGAACATTTCCCAACTTTTCACCTAACTCTCACTCATTCTTCATGTCTCTCCCTAAATGTGACTTTCCATAGCAAGCCTTTCCCGACCTCTTAGACTATTTTTACTCCCAGATTATACTCTTTTCGTGTCATCATAAGAATCATGCTTTACTACAATTCTTCATGAGATTATTTTTCTCTCTCACTCTGAAACTATAACCAGGGAGCCATACCCTTTTTACTTAACTTTGTATACCCAGAATCCTGCTCTCTCACGTCAACTAAAACCATTAAGTGATAGAGTCTATTAATCAGCCATGGCCTTAAAAGTAGTTTTTCCTGAGATTAATGGCACATGACAGTAATATGGCCTCGGTTGACACATATTTGAAGGATAGTAGAGTTTAAGCAGCACAATCTCTTTTCCGGGAACACAGCAAAAACAAACCTGCATATTTGAATATCAAATTCAGTGTTTTTAGCAGGCTATTCAAGGTAACTGAGCTAACCAGTCACAGAAAGGTCAGTCTTACTGTTTGGGCAATGTTACAAGGGATACAAGTAGCGACATTTCAAAACTGATTGAATCAAACAGTAGAATATTAGTCACTGGCTATGATTCTGTCCTGGCAGGAGAATGAACTGGCTAACTTAACCACTGTCAGAACTCTATATGGTTTGAAGAAATCTCTATTATAACAGAACTCTATATGGTTTGAAGAAATCTCTATTATAATACAGGACTTTTAAAGTTTATGATATATCATTATCCTAAAACATTACGGTACAGATATAAATAGACGTGAATGGAAATATCCTCCTTTAGCCTATAACTCACAACCCCAAATTACTACCCTTCCCTGAAGTAGCTACTGTTAGTCATTTGTTGTGTGTTCTTAAAATTACTTAGATATATTTGCATGTATGTAGAGAGTACATTTTTATATCACTGATATAGATTTAATTCCTTATATATTAAATAGCTGTGTTGTATATTTTATAGTATATATGTCTATAATTTAACCATTTTCCCATTATTCAATCTTTTGGTTACCTAAAGATTTTTGCAGTTTAAAAAAATACTGGAGTAAATATTTTTTAAGTACAGACATCTTTGTGCACAGAATATAGATTTCTTTTAGATACCAAAGACTGGAAATCCAGATGGAAAGACATCTGTGTGTTTAAGTTTTGCTGAAATTATTTAAAAAGGCCTCTCCTTTAGTCTCATCAGTTGAACATGGGTGTACATATTTCTCCACACTTCATCAATTTGAATATTATTCATCTTTCAGGGAGGCTAAAATACCTCATTTTATTTTGGTTGTATTTCCATCATAATAAGTACAATTGAGTGTTTTTTATACATTTCTTTTTTCTTCTTTTACTAACGAACTGTTCATAACTCTTGCCCATTTTTCTATTGTTTTTTTCTCATTGACTTGAAAGAACTTTTAAAATATACCATGGCTATTATTTGTTAGATGTGTTGCAAATGTTTTCTCTCAATTTGTTACTTTTTCATAACTTTGTCAAGATGTCTTTTATTATGTAGGATGTATATTTCTTTTTCATAATTCTGAAAGTTTTAAGAAAGTCATTCCTACCTACAAGACAGCCTAATGTTTAGGCTAAAATTTTCTTTTAAGATTTATTACTGAATATTTTTAAAAATTTGATTACTCCTGGATGTTGAGTGAAAACAAGAAAGCCTATCTTATATTTGTTAATGGAGGAATTCACCTATATTTTTACAGTGCTTGATTAGATTTTCTTAGGATTTCAATATTTGTGGGTTTTTCTTGGTAATTTATTTGTATGTCTGCAGTGAATAATGGATCAATTTAACCTTTATATGGTTATCCAGTGCCCTAACTTTATTTATTAAAAATCTGTCCCATTCACAGAAATGAGAGATATCCACTTAATCATATGTGTATCTTTTGAGTCATATCATGTCACATATCTATTTCCGAACCTTCTATTCTATTTCATTGGTTTGTCCACTCATGTGCCAGTGTCACACTGTTTTAATTATAAAGGCTTTATATGTTTAACATATGATTGAGTGAATTCCTCTCCCATAGCCTTTCAATATTTTCCTAGTTATTTGTGCACATTTATTTTTCCAAATCAAATTTAATATTAATTCATCTAGCTTCAGAATAAATGCTAATTAGTATTTAGTTGGGAACATATTACATGCATAGATTAATTTAGGGAACATTAACTTATTTATAATTTTGAGATGTCCTGTATATACACAAGCAGTGTCTACTTGTTCAGTTCAATATATATATATACATATTTTTGAGATAGGATCTTACTCTGTTTTCCAGGCTGGAATGCAGTGGCATGATCTTGGCTCACTGCAACCTCCGCCTCCTGGGTTCAAGTGATTCTTGTGCCTCAGCCTCCCAAGTAGCTCGGACTATGGGCATGCACCACCACACCCAGCTAATTTTTGTACTTTCAGTAGAGATGGGGTTTTGCCATGTTGGCCAGACTGATCTCAAATTCCTGGCCTTGAGTTATCTTCCTGCTTTGGCCTCCCAAAGTGCTGGGTCAATTTAATTTTGGGGCTTTCTGGAAATATTTTATAGATTTTTATATAAGTTTTGAACATTTTAATCTATTTTTTTCTGTAAAGGAAATTTTCCCTTACATTATAACTTTAAACTGGTTATTATTTGTATACGTGATGCTATTGTTTTATCATTGATTCTTTAAGAGTTTTTAGATATACTATTGCATCATTAACATATATGTCAATATAATAAGATAAATTAGCCAATGCAGTTAGATAAAACAAATGAAACAGAGTAAAACTATAAGCATATTATAGTTTTATATATTACATCTATGTTTCACTTTAAATGAGATGGTAGATTTTTGGAGATATACAAAAGTTGCAGAAGCAGAAATTTATTCTCTTTTCTTGAGAGTTTTTATTAGAAATGTAGAAATATTCAATTTTGTCAAGTGGTTTTTCACTGTCTATAGAAATAATGATACAATTTTTTTCTCATTGATCTTATTATATTGTGATAATACATAGTATTAAACTATGCTTAGATTCATGGTATAAATTCTACTTAGTCATACTATATTGTTTCCTTAATGTGACATTAAAGTCAAATAGATAAAATTTACTTAAGATTATTTCCTCAATACTCATAAGCAAAACTGTTCTGTAATTTTCTTTTGTTTCTGTGCTATCTTTGTCAGGTTTGGGTATCAACATGGTTCTAGCTTCATAAAAATAATTGTAAAGTTTTCTTTTTTTTAATACTCTGAAAAAAATTTATTGAGCATTTGAAATGTCTGACCTCAAAAAGTTTAAATTTATCTTGACTCCAAATGAGCCTGTGCATTTCTGTTAGTTGGACCCTTGTTGAAATTTTCTTCTTCATTTGTGAGAGTTCATCTTTTATATGCTTTCAATTTTGGTAACCTGTATTTTCCTAAGAAATTTTGTGTTTCATTTAGGCTTTCCAATTTACTCGCATGGGGGAGCTCAAAGTAATCATATATACATGATTACATATATGTGATATGTACAGTGATAGTCTTTCTTTATGTGTCAACTTGACTGGGTTACAGTCCTCAGTTATTTGATCAAACATTAATGTAGGTGCTTATCACTGTCCCCCCACTGTCAACTTGGCACCCTACACATTTCCTTAAATTTTAATCACCAAATAAGACAACAATAAAGTCACACTTTAACATAGCATAACTATCTCGAAAACAACCTAAAACATGTTAATCCTTTCCCAAAGGGAATGCAAAGTATGTGATATTCCTTCTTCTCCTTTGATATCCTTTAACTTAAATGCTGTGATATCAAGTAAATCATTATTACTATGTCTTATGTTAGATGATAAGAAAAGAAAAATAGTTAATATACACAAACACATTCATAAAAAAATAAGAAAGAAATGCTGATAAATATGAGAGTACTTATTTCTGTACATGGTCACATAGTCACGGTTGGTATTTCTAACTACCCCCTTCTGCTACCTATTCCATATTCCCTTTGCTCTCTGCAAGAACTTCAGTTGGTGTGATTCTATGCAGGACAGAAGGATCCACACATTCATTCCTGAAGGTGATGACCCATTAATAATCGTACCTGAATTGTGGGTGCAGTGATTTGCCTGCCACTTCACTTCTCTTATGGATCCAAGCAGAGTTGATTTTTCAGATTTTTTTTCCCAACCTTTTACTTGTTAAAACAGAGTGGCAACTTTCAGTTCCTTTCATATGGAAACAGAAACTGGAAGTCCCTTTATTATTCTTTTTATTGCCCAATAACATCCTGTGGTATAGACACACTACATTTTATTTACCTATTTATTTAATCAATTGATAGACATTTGTTTTTTCACTTTTTTTTTGCATAATGCTGCTATGAATATTCACGTACAAGTTTTTGTGTGGACATAGGTTTTCATTTCTCTCGTATAGATACTGAGAGATGGAAATACTAAGTCATTCTATGTTTAACCTTTTGAGAAACTGTCAGATTGTTTTTTAAAGTAGTACCATTTTGCTTTCTTACTAGTAGTGTATAATGGTTCCAACATCACCACATGCTTGCCAACTCCTATGACCTGTCTTTTTGACTGAAGATATCATAGTGGTGTGAAGCAATATTTTGTAGTTTTTATTTGCATTTTTCTGATAATAGTGTTGACCATCTTTTCCTTTGTTCATTGGACACTGGCATACATTCTTCGGAGAAATTTTTATAGAGACCCTTTGTCCTTTTAAAATTTGGTTTGTATGTCTTTTTCTTCTTAAGTTGTAAGCATTCCTTGTGAAAGACAGGATTTGCCAAAATTTTCTTCCATCCTGTGGACAGCCATTTCATTTTCTTGATGTTATCCTTTGTAGCACAAAAATGTTAATTTTCATGGTGTCCAATTTATCTAATTTTTTTATTGTGTTGCTTTCATGTTTGGTGTCATATCTAAGGAAACATTGCCTAAGCCAAGTTCATGGAGATTTATACCTATTTTTTTTTTTTTTACCAATAGCTTAATAATTATAGCTCCCAAATTTTGGTCTTTGATTCATTTTGAATTAATTTTGTGATTGATATAAACTATAATTCCATGATGGGAGGCTTGAGGGATCATGATGGATGAGAGGCAAGGCTAGACTGCAGCTCCGGACAGAGCAGCATGCAGAGGCTTGCATCATGAATTTTAGCTCCAGATCGACTCCAAGAATAAACCAGCAATCTTGAGAGGACCCACAAACCCTCTGAAGGAAGCAGACTGCTCCTGCAGGGCCTGAGAGACACTTCAAATACTATGAGTGCCCCAACTGCGAAAGTGGAAAAGGGAGACCCTCTTCTCACAAACACACACCTCCACTGCAGAAGTTGAAGGTCTGTTTGTGGGAGAAGTTCCGGACTTTACCTGGAGCTCAGTCAAGTTAGAGAGCCAAGCCAAGCAAAATACAGGGGTGGGGTGGAGGAGGCAGTGGAGGGCCCTGGGAGCTCACTGGGTCCCTAAGCAGCCCAATCCTGCCTGGCACCACAGGGATTCATCAGGAGGGTGGCCAGAGGAGCAGGGGATAAAACTCCACAGGGAGAAGGAATTATCTAACTGAACGTGGTAACAATTTGAATGGGGCAAGAAGCCTCCTGGCCAGAAGTTGGGGGAGGGTGTAAATCTGGTGTGTACACTTCACAGACAGGGGGAAGAACTAAAGCCCTTTCCTTTCACAGCTGGGAAGCACAAAGCCTCGGGCAAGTTTTCAAGCCCGTCTCACCCTCCACCTGGAAACAGAATTGGGGCTGTTGAGGAGGCATGGTGGGAGTGAAACTGGCCCCTCAGTTTGCCTGGGAGCTGGGTGAGGCCTGTGACTGCAGGCTTTCCCCTACTTCCCTGATAACCTGTATGACTCAGCAGAGGCTGACATAATCCTGCTAGGTACACAACTCCAGTGATCTGGGAATCTTACCCCCATTCCCCATAGCAACCACAGACTCTCCACCCAAGGAGAGTGTGAGCTCATACAGGCCTAGCCCCATCCCCACCTGATGGTCCTTCCCTATCCACCCTGGTAGCATTTAATCTTGGGAGTTCTAGAGCCCCACCCACTGACAATCCCTCTCCACACCACTACAGCTGATATTTTCTGGAAAGTGCCACCTCCTGGCAGGAGGTCAACCAGCATAAAAATAGGGCATTCAAATAGGGAATGCCTCAGCTTTTGCCCATTCAGTATGATATTGGCTATGGGTTTGTCATAAATAGCTCTTATTATTTTGAGATATGTTCCATTAATTACTAGTTTATTGAGAGTTTTTAGCATGAAGGAGTGTTGCATTTTATCAAAGGCCTTTTCTGCATCTATTGAGATAATCATGTGGTTTTGTCATTGGTTCTGTTTATATGGTGGATTATGTTTATTGATTTGTGTATGTTGAACCAGCCTTGTATCCCAGGGATGAAGCTGACTTAATCATGGTGGATAAGCTTTTTGATGTGCTGCTGGATTCAGTTTGCCAGTATTTTACTGAGGATTTTCACATTGATGGTCATCAGGGATCTTGGCCTAAAATTTTCTTTGTTGTGTCTCTGCCAGGTTTTGGAATCAGGATGATGCTGGACTCATAAAATGAGTTAGTGAGGATTCCCTTTTTTTCTATTGTTTGGAATAGTTTCAGAAGGAATGGTACCAGCTCCTCTTTGTACCTTTGATAGAATTCAGCTGCGAATCCGTCTGGTCCTGGGGTTTTTTTGGTTGGTAAGCTACTAATTACTGCCTCCATTTCAAAACTTATTATTTGTCTATTCAGGGATTTGATTTCTTCCTGGTTTAGTCTTGTATGGGTGTATGTGTCCAGGAATTTATTCATTTCTTGTAGATTTCCTAGTTTGTTTGCATAGAGGTGTTTTTTGTATTCTCTGAGTCTAGTGTATTTCTTTGGGATCAGTGTTAATATCCCCTTTATCATTTTGTATTGTGTCTATTTGATTCTTCCTCTTTTCTTCTTTATTAGTCAGGTTAGCAGTCTATCTATTTTGTTAATCTTTTTTTAAAAAAATCAGCTTCTGGATTCATTGAATTTTTGAAGGGGTTTTTGTGTCTCTCTCTTTCAGTTCTGCTCTGATCTTAGTTATTTCTTGACTTCTACTAGCTTTTGAATTTGTTTGTTCTTGCTTCTCTAGTTCTTTTAATCATGATGGTAGGGTGTTGATTTTAGATCTTTGCTACTTTCTGATGTGGGCATTTAGTGCTATAAATTTTTCTCTAAACACTGATTTAGCTGTATCCCAGATATTCTGGTATGTTATCTCTTTATTCTCACTGGTTTCAAAAAACTTCATTATTTCTGCCCTCTCTCACCACTCCTATTCAACATAATAGTGGATATTCTGGCCAGAGCAATCAGGCAAGAGAAGGAAAAAAGTGTATTCAAATAGGAAGAGAAAAAGTCAAATTATCTCTATTTGCAGATGTCATGATCTTATATTTAGAAAACCCCCTCATCTCAGCCCCAAAACTCTTTAAGCTGATAAACAACTTCAGCAAAGTTTCAGGATACAAAATCAATGTGCAAAAATCACAAATATTTCTGTACATCAGGAATACATAAACAGAGAGCCAAGTCATGAGTGAACTCCCATTTACAACTGCTACAAAGAAAATAAAATACCTAGGAATACAACTTACAGGGGACATGAAGGACCTCTTCAAGGAGAACTATAAACCACTGCTCAAGGAAATAAGAGAGAACACAAACAAATGGAAAAACATTCCATGCTCATGGATAGGAAGAATCAATATCCTGAAAATGGCCATACTGCCCAAAGTAATTTATACATTTAATGCTATTCCCATCAAGCTACCCCTGACTTTCTTTACAGAACTAGAAAAAACTACTTTAAATTTCATATGCAACAAAAAAGAACCTGTATAGCCAAGACAATTGTAAGCAAAAAGAACAATATTGAGGCATCACACTATCTGACTTAAAACTATACTACAAGACTACAGTAACCAAAACAGCATGGTACTGTTACCAAAACAGATATATAGACCAATTGAACTGAGTAGAGGCCTGAGAAATAGCACCACACATCTACAATCATCTGATCTTCAAAAATTATGACAAAAACAAGCAATGAGGAAAGGATTACCTATTTAATAAATGGTGTTGGGAAAACTGGCTAGCCATATACGGAAAACAGAAACTGGATCCCTTCCTTACACCTTATGCAAAAATTAACTCAAGATGGATTAAAGAAGTAAATGTAAAACCTAAAACCATAAAAACTCTAGAAGAAAACTTAGGCAATACCATTCAGGACACAGGCATAGACAAAGACTTCATGACTAAAAAACCAAAAGCAATTGCAACAAAATCCAAAATTGACAAGTGAGATTTAATTAAACTATAGAGCTTCTTCTCAGCGAAAGAAACTGTCATCAGAGTGAACAGGAAACCTACAGAATGGGAGAAATTTTTTGCAATCTATCCATCTGACAAAGGTCTAATATCCAGAATCTACAAGGAACTTAAATTAAAAAAAAAAAAAAAAAAAAATCAAAAAGTGGGCAAAGGATTTGAACAGACATTTCTCAAAAGAAGACACTTATGTGGTCAACAAACATGAAAAAAAGCTCATCATCACTGATCATTAGAGAAATGCAAATCAAAACCACAATGAGATACCATTTCATAACAGAATGGCGATTATTAAAAAAATCAAGAAACAACAGATGCCTCGAGGATGGGGAGAAATAGGAATGCTTTTACATTGTTGGTGACAGTGTAAATTAGTTCAACCACTGTGGAAGACAGTGTGGCAATTCCTCAAGTATCTAGAACCAGAAATACCATTTGACCCAAGAATCTTATTACTAGGTATATATCCAAAGGATTATAAATCATTCTACTATAAAGACACATGCACATGTATGTTTATTGCAACACTATTCACAATAGCAAAGACTTGGAACTAATCCAAATGCCCATCAATGTAGACTGGATAAAGAAAATGTGGCACATCTACACCATGAAATACTATGTAGCCATAAAAGAGAATGAGTTCATGTCCTTTGTAGGGACATAAATGAAGCTGGAAACCATCATTCTCAGCAAACTAAGACTGGAACAGAAAACCAAACACCACATGTTCTCACTCATAAGTGGGAGTTGAACAATGAGAACACATGGTCACAGGGAGGGAAACATCATACACTGGGGCCTGTTGGGTGGTTGGGCAAAAGGCGAGGGAGCACATTAGAACAAATACCTAATGCATGCAGACTTAAAACCTAGATGACGAGTTGATAGGTGTAGCAAACCACTTTGGCACATGTATACCTATGTAATAAACCTGCACGTTTAGCACATGTATCACAGAACTTAAAGTAATATATATTTTTAAAAATAGAGCATTAAACCACCAAAGCTAAGGACTCTCATGCCATGACAACCTCTGCCACCTCCACTGGAACAGGTGCTGGTATCCATGGCTGAGAGACCCAGAAACAGTTCACAATAGAGGACTATATGCAGGCAACCCCCAGTACCAGCTCAGAGCCAGGTAGATTTGCTTGGTGGCTAGAACCAGAAGACGGACAACAATCACTGCAAGTTTCCTCACCGGAAGCCACATCCACAGGAAAAGGGGGAGAATTCTACATCAAACGAACACCCCATGGGTCAAAAAAATCTGAACAACAGACTTCAGCCCTAGAACAACAGACAGAGCCTTCACAAATGAGAAGAAACTAGAAAACCGACTCTGGTAATATCACTAAACAAGGGTCTTCAACGCCCCGAAAATATCACACTAGTTCACCAGCAATGGATCCAAACCAAGAAGAAATCCTTAATTTACCTGAAAAATAATTTGGAAGATTAGTTATTAAGCTAATCGGGGAGGCACCAGAGAAAGGCAAAGCCCAAATGCAATGAAATTAGAAAACATTACAAGAAGTGAAGGGAGAAATATTCCAGTAAATAGATAGCTTAAAGAAAAAACGATAAAATTTTCAGAAACTATGGACATACTTTTAGAGATGTAAAATGCTCTGGAAAGTCTCAGCAATAGAGTTGAACAAGTAGAAGAAAGAAATTCAGAGCTCAAACACAAGATCTTCAAATTAACCAACTCCAGTAAAGACAAAGAAAAAAAGATAAGAAAATATGAACAAAGAATCCAAGAAGTCTGGGATTATGTTAAATGATAAAACCTAAGAATAATCAGTATTCCTGAGGAAGAAGACAATTCTAAAAGCCTGGAAAACATATTAGGGGGAATAATTGAGGAAAACTTCCCCAGCCTTGCTAGAAACCTAGACACACAAATACAAGAAGCACAAAGAACACCTGGTAAATTCATCACAAAAAGATCTTCACGTAGACACATTGTCATCAAGTTATCCAAAATTAAGATGATGGAAAGAATCTTAAGAGCTGTCAGAAGCACTAAGTAACTTATAAAGGAAAACCTATCAGATTAAGAGCAGATTTCTCAGCAGAAACCCTACAAGCTAGAAGGGACTGGCATCCTATCTTCAGCCTCCTCAAACAAAACAATTCCCAGCAAAAAATTATGTATCCAGTGAAACTAAGCATCATATATGAAGAAAAGATACAGTCATTTTCAGACAAATGATTGCTGAGAGAATTTGCCATTACTAAGCCACAACTACAATAACTGTTAAAGGAGCTCTAAATCTTGAAACAAATTCTGGAAACACATCAAAACAGTACCTCTTTAAAATATAAATCACACAGAACATAAAAAACAAAAATACAAGTTAAAAAGCAAAAACAGAAAACAAACAAACAAAAAAACCCAAAGTACACAGGCAACAAAAAGCATGATGAAAGGAATGGTACCTCACATTTCATTACTAACATTTAATGTAAATGGCCTAAATGCTGCACCTAAAAGATACAGAACCACAGAATGGATAAGAACTCACCAACCAATTATTTGCTGCCTTTAAGAGACTCACCTAACACATAAGGACTCACATAAACTTAAATGAAAAGGGTGGAAGAAGGCATTTCATGCAAATGGACACCAAAAGCAAGCTATTCTTATATCAGATGAAACCAACTTTAGAGCAATAGCAGTTAAAAGAGATAAAAAGGGACATTATGTAATGGTAAAAGGCCTTTTCCAACAGGAAAATATCACAATCCTAAACATATATGTACCCAACACTGGAGCTCCCAAATTTATAAAACAATTACTAATAGACATAAGAAATGAGATAGGCAGCAACACAATAATAGTGGGGGACTTCAATACTCCACTGACAGCACTAGACAGGTCATCAAGACAGAAAGTCAACAAAGAAACAGTGGCTTTAACCATACCTTGGAGCAAATGGACTTAAGGGATATATACAGGACATTTCATCCAACAACTGCAGAATACACATTCAATTCAGCAATGCATGGAACTTTCTCCAAGATAGACCATGTGATAGGCCATAAAGTGAGCCTCAACAAATTTAAGAAAATTGAAATTATATAAAAAATTCTTTCAGACTACAGTGCAATAAAACTGGAAATCAACTCCAAAGGAACCTTCAAAACCATGCAGATACGTGGAAATTGAATAACCTGCTCCTGAATGAGTATTGGGTCAAAAATGAAATCAACATGGAAATTAAAAAATTATTTGAACTGAATGACAATAATGACACAACCTATCAAAACCACTGGGATACAGCTAAAGCGGTTCTAAGAGGAAAGTTCATAGTGTTAAATGCCTACGTCAAAAAGTCTGAAAGAGCACAGACAATCTAAGGACACCTCAAGGAACTAGAGAAACAAGAACAAACCAAACCCAAGCCCAGCAGAAGAAAGGAAATAACCGAGATCAGAGTAGAACTAAATGAAATTAAAACAAATAAAAAAATACAAAAGATTAATGAAACAAAAAGCTAGTTCTTTGAAAAGATAAGTGAAATTGATAGAACAATAGCAAGATTAACCAAGAAAAGAAGAGAGAAAATCCAAATAATCTCATTAAGAAAAAAAAACAGGAGATATTACAACTGACAACCCTGAAATACAAAAGATTATTCAAGGCTACTATGAACACCTTTATGCACATAAACTAGAACACCTAGAAGAGATGGATAAATTCGTGGAAAAATACAACCCTGCTACCTTAAATCAGGAAGAATTAGATACCCAGAACAGACGAATAACAAGAAGATAGATTGAAATGGTAATTTAAAAATTACAACAAGAAAAAGTCCAGGGCTAGATGGAGTCACAGCAGAATTCTATCAGACATTCAAAGAAGAATTATATCAATCCTTTTGACACTATTCCACAAGACAGAGAAAGAGGGAAACCTCTCTAATTCATTCTATAAAGCCTGCATCACGCTAATATCAAAATCAGGAAAGGACACAACCAAAAAAGAAAACCACAGACCAATATCCTTGATGAACATAGATGCTAAAATCCTTAACAAAATACTAGTTAAACGAATCCAGCAACGTATCAAAAATCTAATCCACCATGATCAAGCAGGTTTCATACCAAGGATGCAGGGATGGTTTAACATACGCAAGTCAATAAATGTGATATACCACATAAACAGAATTATAAACAAAAATCACATGATCACCTCAATAGATGCAGAAAAAGCATTCAACAAAATGCAGTATGCCTTTATGATTAAAACTCAGCAAAATCAGCATATGAGGGACATACCTCAATGTAATTAAAGCCATTTATGACAAACCCACAGCCAACATAATACTAAATGGGGAAAAGTTGAAAGGATTCCTTCTGAGAACTAGAAGAAGACAAGTTGCCCACTCTCACCACTCTTCAACATAGTACTAGGAGTCCTAGCCAGAGCAATCAGATAAGAGAAAGAAATAAAAGGCATCAAAATTGGTAAACAGGAAGTCAAACTGTCACTATTTGCTGACGACATGATTGTTTACCTTGAAAAGATGATATGATTGTTTACCTTGAAAATCCTAAGGACTCCTTCAATAAGCTCCTAGAACTGATAAATTAATTCAGCAAAGTTTCTGCATACAAGATGTACACAAATCACTAGCTCTTCTATATACCAGCAGCAACCAAGCAGAGAATCAAATCAAGAACTCAACCCCTTTTACAATAGCTGCAAAATAAATAAATAAATAAATAAAATACTTAGAAATATTCCTAACAAAGGAGGTGAAAGGCCTCTACAAGGAAAACTACAAAACACTGCTAAAAGAAATCATAGATGATACAAACAAATGAAAACACATCCCATGCTCATGGATGGGTAGACTCAATATTGTGAGAATAACCTTACTGCCAAAAGCAGTCTACAAATACAGCACAATCCCCATCAAAATACCACCATCATTCTTCACAGAGTCAAAAAAATATTCTAAAATCCACATGGAACCAAAAAAAAAAAAAAAAAAAAAAAAAAAAGCCCACAGAGTCAAAGCAAGACTAAGCAAAAGAGAACAAATCTGGAGGCATCACACTACCTGATTTCAAACTATACTAGAAGGCCATAGTCACCAAAACAGCATGGTACTGGTATAAAAATAGGCCCATAGACCAATGTAACAGAATAGCAAACCCAGAAATAAACCAAAATACTTACAGCCGATTGATCTTCAACAAAGCAAGCAAAAACATAAAGTGGGGAAAAGACACCCTTTTCAACAAATGGTGCTGGGATAATTGGCTAGCCACATTTAGGAGAATGAAACTGGATCCTCATCTCTCACCTTTTAAAACAATCAACTCAAGATGTATTAAAGAATTAAACCTAAGTCTTGAAGTTATAAAAATTCTAGAAGATAACTTTGGAAAAATCCTTCTAGACATTGGCTTAGGCAAAGATTTCATGACCAAGAACCAGAAAGCAAATGCAATAAAAACAAAGATAAATAGCTGGGACCTAATTAAACTAAAGAGCTTTTGTACAGCAAAAGGAACAGTCAGCAAATAAACAGACAACCACATAGTGGGAGAAAATTTTCACAATCTATACATCTGACAAAGGACTAATATCCAGAATCTACAACGAACTGAAACAAATCAGTAGGATAAAAACAAACAATTCCATCAAAAGGTGGAATTTTTTCATTGTCTATTCCTGCTGTTTATGAATAGTTCATGAATCATGACCCACACTCAACCACCTGCATATTTCTATTTTTAAACCATTTTAAATTATGCTTATATTCATTTACTAAAATTTCTGTGAACTCCTGAAAAAAAAATAATATGTGTACTTTGTATATGTGTAATCAGTCTTTGCTTTCTGGCCAACTTGGCTTAACCATGCCCCTCCTCACCAAAGTAAACAAAACAAAAAGACAAGGAAGTACACATATTAAGGACATGAATAGACAATTCTCAAAAGAAGATATACAAATGGCCAATAAACAAATGAAAATATGCTCAACATCACTAATGATCAGGGAAATGCAAATCAAAACCACAATGCAATCCCACCTCACTCCTGCAAGAATGGCCATAATCAAAAATTCAAAAAACAGTAGATGTTGGCATAGATGTGGTGAACAGGCAACACTTCTACACTGCTGGTGGGAATGTAAACTAGTACAGCCACTATGGAAAACAGTGTGGAGATTCCTTAAATAATGAAAAGTAGAACTACCATTTGATCCAGCAATCTCACTCCTGGGTATCTACCCAGAAGAAAAGAAGTCATTACTCGAAAAAGATACTTGCACACACACACTTATAGCAGCACAATTTACAATTGCAAAATCACGAAACCAACCCAAATGTACATCAGTCAATGAGTGGATAAAGAATCTGTTATATATATTTTATATATATAACATTATTATGTTATATATGTAACATAATATATATAACATTATTATGTTATATATGTAACATAATATATATAACATATGTTATATATGTAACATAATATATATAACATATGTTATATATTATATATAACATATATATAACATTTTACATAGGTAATTGATTCATTTTATTTCTTTATCATCTGCCTTTATTTCTCAGGTTCCATTTAAAAATAGTCTGTTATTTATTACCCAGGATCTCACCCCATTTTAGGTTTAAATGTAAATGTGTTTGATCCACTGCAATGCCAAGTGAGGCCCACTGGTTATCCTTAAGAAGTTCCACAAAATTATACTATATTTTCAAAAGCATACTGAGCCAGATTTTCAAACTCTCTCTCTCTCTCTCTCTCTCTCTCTCTCTCTGCATAGTGGAATACTATGCAGTCATAAAAAGGAATGAATTAACAGCATTTGCAGTGACGTGGATGAGACCAGAGACTATTATTCTAAGTGAAGTAACTCAAAAATGGAAAACAAAACATCATATGTTCTCACTGATATATGGAAGCTAAGCTATGAGGACACAAAGGCATAAGAATGATAAAATGGACTTTGGAGAGTTGGGGGTAAGAGTAGTATTGGGGCGAGGGATAAAAGACTACAAATAGGGTACAGTGTTTCCTGCTCAGGTGATAGATGCACCAAAATCTCACAAACCACCACTAAAGAACTTACTCATACAACCAAATACCACCTGTATCCCAATAACTTAAGGAAAAATAAAAAAATGAAAACAATAAAATAAATAAAAAATAAAGTACCACTCCAAATTCTTTATTTTTTAAAAAAATGTGGCTTCCAGTTATCCCAGGACAATTTTTCATCAACTTTTCCTTCCCACTGAATTGTCTTGTCACCCCTTTCAAAATCAATTGACCACAAATGTGGTGGTGTATTTCTGGATTTTCAACTCTATTTCATTGATACATTTGTCTCTCCTCAATACCAATACTACATTGGCTTGATTACTATAGCATTATAGTAAATTCTAAAATCAAAAAGTGTAAATTCTTCACATTTCTTTTTCTTTTTGAATACTGTTTTGGCTAAGCCCCTTGAATTTTTTTCTAAGCCCCTTGACTTTTCATATGAATTTTAGGATCAGCTTGCCAATGTATTCAAAAATAGTAGCTGAGATTTTTAAAGAAACTGTGTTTTCTTGTAGTTTTATTACCATAGTCTCACACAGCAATTTAATCTACCTCTCATATGATACTTAACACAATTTGTCTTGAAATATAGTTGTTTATATTATAGTGTTATCTCCTTTTCTAGATTGTAAACTTCATGACAGTGAAAACTGTATCTTATTCTTTAATTTCCTGAAAAGTCTTCAAAAATATTTGCAAAAACCAGATACTTAAAAATACTTAGCTGTAGAAAATTTTTAAACTAGAACATGCTGAAGTCTAGTTAATAAGATATTTTTGGTCTTCTTCAAAGTGGATATACATATGGTGCTGGTGCTCTTGAGCTGCTTCTCCAGCCTGCTCCCACACTTTGGAGTGTACTTTCACTTCAATAAACCTGTGATTTCATTGCTTCTTGTATTGTTTCTTTTGTTGTTCTGTTATTTTGTTGCTTTGTGCATCTTTATCTTTTACTATTGAAGTATCCATTGTCAACTTGATCAATTACTGTCAAATAAGGACATGACCAGTTCGTTTTACAACATATGTATGATATACTTGGGAATGCCATTCTCTGCTTTCTATCTCTATGCTTATAAGTTTCACTTTGAGTACCAGGCTTGTTTGTAGCTGCTATTTTATTTTAGTCATTTAATCAGTCTTTGCTTTCTGGCCAACTTGGCTTAACCATGCCCCTCTTCACCAAAGTAAACAAAACAAAAAGACAAGGAAGTACACATATTTTTTTTTTCAGGAGTCCACAGAAATTTTAGTAAATGAATATAAGCATAATTTAAAATGGTTTAAAAATAGAAATATGCAGGTGGTTGAGTGTGGGTCATGATTCATGAACTATTCATAAACAGCAGGAAAATAATAGTTACTTTGTTCATGCCATCTTTTTGGCTAATGAAGAAAAAAAAAAGTTTCTATGTGTAGCAATTTTCCAGCCAAAAATAAATGGGTATCACTTTTAGGTTTTAATTGCCACATCTATTTTTCCATGTAGTCATGGCATTAACACAATGGGACATGACTTAATGACTAGTAAGACATAATATGCATTATTTTCAGCTCACAAAAAAATCTTGCCAAGAGACTCCCATACATGGAATAAAGGTCCAGGGAGTTTTTCGAACTGTAAACAGTGCTGATTCATCCATACCATGGTTAACAATGAATTACTTGACACATCTCTAATTAAAACCACCAGAGTGCTCTTTCTAGTCAACAGGAATCACACTGTGATCGGTGTGAACACATGCTTGCCAAGTTTCCGATTATTGTCTGGCAATACAGACCCAGCTGGTGTAGAGTTCTTTATATTTGATCCTCTGACACTTAAAATTGACACATGCCTGACTAGCTGTTCACTGTGATAATGTATGCAATTCCCTGACTGTTTTCTACTTGTATATTCTGAGCCACCTACTAAACATTATTTTTCTAAGTTAAGCAATTATTCTGATCTGCATAATTGCATGCTATCCAAGTCCATTATCTACAAATCACATTCTGTAGTTTTATATGAGTACGTCTTCAATTATTTACAAGTAAAAGATGATTTATAATGGAATAGATATGCCAACAGGTGTGGCTAAATATACAAACAGTCCAACTCAATTTGTAATCAACATACATTAAATAGTTACTGCATACTTCTTGACTTCTTGATAGAGACAGACATTATTTTTATATCAATGTTCAGTATTCATGCCATTTATTAGTATAGTCTAAACTCCTCACTGATTATTTCAATATCCTCTCAGCCAGCCCTAGCTTTGTGATACTTTGCAGTTTTCCCTCTTTTCATATTATTTCTCTATTCTCCACTCAGACACGTTAGACAATGTCATTCTAAGGAAGTCTAGGGACTGGAGACAGGAAGTCTTCACATCAGCCAACAACTGGTCCTGGATCAAGTCTTCATTTGCAAAGGGTGTAACCTTAGTTCAGCCTCCAATTGGTTGCAGGCCATCTTCCTTTACATGGGGTGTAGCCAGTAGAAAACCTCTACAGGGTACGTAAACACCAGAAGGCTTTGCAGCTGGTGCTCTTGAGCTGCTTGCTCCAGCCTGCTCCCACACTTTGGAGTGTACTTTCACTTCAATAAATCTGTGGTTTCATTACTTCTTGTATTGTTTCTTTTGTTGTTCTGTTCTTTTGTTACTTTGTGCATTTTGTCCAATTCTTTTTATCAAAATGCCAAGAACCTGGACAACTGGTAGTCAAGAACTTCCACTGGTAACAATTCCATCATTTTACTTAGGTGGTGTTGTAGTATGACATGCAATACAAAATCAGTGATACTATGATCCCTCCAGTTCCTGTGTGGCCTTAGGCAGATCAGAGAAATTTCACAGAGTGTCCAGTCTTTCCTCACTAAATTTAAAATGACATTAACTTACCTCACAAAGTTTTTAGATTTAAGTGAAATAATGTAATTATAAGCATTTTATATATGTAATTGATTCGTTTTATTTCTTTATCATCTGCCTTTATTTCTCGGGTTCCATTTAAAAATAGTCTGTTATTTATTACTCAGGTTCTCACCCCATTTTAGGTTTAAATGTAAAGGTGTTCGAGCCACTGCAATGCCAAGTGAGGCCCACTGGTTATCCTTAAGAAGTTCCACAAAATTATACTATATTTTTAAAAGCATACCAGGCCAGATTTTCAAACTCAAAATTTGGTTTTGTCTGTCTCTTAGACCAGTTTAAACTTGAAGATCTTTATTCACTCTTAAACAGCATACAATGGACTGGTGGAAAATGCTAGATTTTTTATTCCATTTTCAGTGAGAGAAATAATTATCAAGTGGGACAGATACTCATTTCTCTGACCATCATATTCTTTCTCTGTAGGAAGCTGCATAGAAAGTAAAATTATAATCAGAGGATTGCTTGGTGATCCTGGAATCAGAGCAGAGGTTGCCGGAACTTTGATTGCAGGGCTTAATGGCCTCTTGTTTGACAGGTGGATGTGCTTCATTTCCACAGATACACCTGTCTCCCAACTAGAGCAGGTTTGTTCCTGGGTCAAGCAGTGACAGGGCTGCCATAGAGCACAAAATTAGTGGGCACCATTCACATGAGAGTTTGTTTTCATTTTACCATCTGAAATTGTGTAACAGTGGTCATGGTAAAAAACACTTTTCCCTAAATGATATTTTAATACACACTGCCAGTGTTTTGTTTCCTTGACACCCTTTTTCTTTCTTTTTCTTCTTTTTTACTTCCAGTGATTGCCAATTCTCTTCATAATTGGCTCTTCTCTTTTTTCAAGTTTTGCATTGCATTACCTGTTTTTAAATTGTATCTTATTACTGTCAGAAAAGCTACCTTTGCAAATCCTTTAAAATGACTTTATAGGAAAAATATTTTATTTAATGTGACATTTGGTTATATTTTAAAATTTTGATATGATTTGGAGTGGAGCTTCCAAAAGAAACAGTGGCCAAGGTTATAAGGGTCTTTAAACATCCTCGAACCTTACAATCTGAACCTCCCTTAGCCAAATCCTCTTAAATTGCTTGCCAGGAGAAGAAAGCACTTTTTGTTCTAAGGGAAATAGAAGGTGAGTTACCAGACTCTACAGCACACAGAAAAATTTCCCCTAACTTTGCAACTAATTCTCTAGTCAACAAAATATAAAAGCACTGTATTCTATCCCCTGCCATCTTATACTCTGGTGATGTATGTTAATGGTTTGAAAAAATTTCTGCAGTAATAAAACTTGTTTACCTTTGTTTAATATAGGGTTTTCCTAAACTTCTGTGATTCTGATTTTTTTGGTAAGACTTATTAAAATTCTTTGCCACAGACTTTTAAAAACAGAGAGCTATTTTTTATTCATTTCTGCAGTGAACATTATTGACACAAGGTAGAGAAAATACAGGGTAATAGTTTTGAGAGAAAAATCATTATATCAGCTGTTTGTATGTTTTAAGGTTTAACTTAGAAAAAGAAGGAGGCCTCCCAGGTTCTATGTTGCACTTACCCCTTGTAGTCCCATGGGTCTGGCTTAATCTGGGCTAAGATGAACACTCAATGAATGGTCTGGCAGAGCTACAGATACTAGATGCTGAAAGCTTAAGGTTGCATCTTTCATCACTTCACAACAAAAATCAATCCACCAAGAATTAAATGCCTGTGGTGGTGGACATCTCCAGTTGACTTCTCTCTACTGTGGACCTCTTGTGTTTGGCACACAATAACCAAGACCTGATGGATTTCTGCTTTTCCAAGGCTCGCTCTATTTCTCTCCTCCCAACCCCTTCCACACAAAGATGACAGACTTTTAAAATGGATTGAAAAGCATTATGACAAGAAAACTTTAATATATTCTTGTTATACATGTTCACAGATTTTTCTGTTATGAGAGTCTCATCTCCTTAGGAATTTTTTGTCACTTTAAATAAAAATATCTCCAGAATCTTTTATGACAAGATTTTTCTACATGAACGCATCCACCCAAATGCTTCATTAATTTGTTTACCAAGACGCATTGTGTAACCCTCAGGTTTTCAGTTTAACAATCCAAGTATCTTATGGTATTGATTTGTCTAATTAACCAACTCAAATACTTTTTTTTTCCTGAAAATATGATGCAATCCCTAGATCCTGCAGCACATGTGAGGGAAAAGATATATACTTTTTCTTATCAGTCCCTCTTTTTTAAAAATGAGGAAGATTGAAGAAAAGGAAGAAGCCTATAATCTCAGAAATATGCTGGTTTAAAATACACAGAAAAATTTTAAAATGTCAGGACCTCCAGAAAAGAAGCCATGGCTCTCCTACTATTTAAATGACACTTAGTGCTACACCTCTACATAACAATAACTTCCCTTAATACCATGTAGAGGTCAAAGTCTTTCAATATTCTCTCCTTTTCCTTTGGTTAGCATAAGATCCCTTTGCATTTTAATATAATAGTAATTGAAGCCATTTTTTTACCAGGTGCAACGCAGCCATGTACCTGTAAAGGGAACTTGTAAAGTGTTATTGTAATGTGGTCTCTAAACAGACCTCCTATAAGATAAAAATCAAATTTTTGATAATTAAAATAACAACATTCTCTAAATTAGGACTCCCCAAACAAAGATAAGTATCAAAACATCCTGAGAATATCCTTCACAAATTGGGACTTTGCTGAATGCCTTATTTTTTCAGGTGTAAAGTTATTGTGGTTCAACAAGGCACCCCATGCTTAGTGACTTCAAAGAGAGGAATATGCTATATTGGATAATGGCAGGAAGAGACCGGTGATTTACGTGCATGAAATTCATTCCAGGTTGGGCTACATATTCTCTTTATGTGCCTGTGCCTGCAATATCCTATATTGAGCTTTATCACTCATCTAACCACACTGCTTGGTAATGCTTGTTGTTTGTTCATCTTCTGAGTAGACTATGAATTCCTTGTTAATCACATAATGGGCATCTTTGTATCCTAATGCCCAGTAAACTGTCCAGAACTCAATGAATGTTTTCTCAATTACTTAACTATGGAACTTAACCACTACTACCATCACCACCTCTACTAAAGCAAAAGAAGTGGCACGCTCTTTCTCTTTCCTTGTATCTTCCAGGACATATCCTGATTGTTAATTCAAATCTGATTTAAGGTCATGGAGCTTAGCAGGATTTTGATAGAATGAATATTTATTGAGATTTCCAAATAGCCCTTGCTTTTTATGTGTTATCCCCTTTAATCCTTCCACAATGTAATTAATCAATGTAAGGCTCATTTTATAGATGATGAAACAAGTTCAAGACAAGTAGGAATAGGTAACACTAGCAGAGTTCAGATTTGAACCAAATCTGTTGAACTCTAAAGGCTGGGATTTCCCCAGTATTCTGTGCTGCATCTTTTAGGGAAAAAAAAATCTCTCATTTTACAGACAGAAGAATTGAGGATTGAAAATACTTATGAATTGTCTAACTCTAGATGACTGAACAATGTTGTTCATTACTAAAATTCTAATTTCTGGATTGAAAATCCAATGGAATTTCTACTGAAAATAACTTAAGAATAATGTTTCCCATGGTCTCCACATGCTGTGTCTCACATCCTATCACAGGCCTTATAATAAGGCCCAAAGACTAGAATTTTCAGCGTGATAATCTGTTTTTTTTTGTGTGTGTGTGTGTGGCAGAGGAGATATTGATGGTAATAGTGATGATGCTGGTGATGGGAGGGTAGATGGTGGAAAATATTCATTCTCCCTGGTTCCTTTTAATGCAGCCCCATCTTTCCCAGGATTTAATATTTGCTCTGAAGGCAAAAGAATGATACAGTGGACGACGTTGGGGACTTGGGAGAAAGGGTGGGAGGGGATGAGGGATAAAAGACTACCAACTGGGAATAGTGTATACTGCTCAGGTGATTGGTGCACCAAAATTTCAGAAATCACCATTAAAGAACTTACTCATGTAACCAAACACCACCTGTTCCCCCAAATCCTATGGAAATAAAAACATACAAATTAAAAAAAATTGCATTTGCTCTGATTCTCATCTTAGTTAACAGAGTTCCAAATGGAACTTTGCTATCCGTGGTCATTTCCAAGATGTACTGCTTGAGTTGTTTTTCTGTTTGTGAATGTATATGTGTGTTCTATGAGGGTATGTAAAAATAAGGGAAATCCTGAAAATAAGAAAGAGTTGTTGCAGAAAAGGGAGAGGGATTATATAAGGGAAAAAAAGCATAAGCATGGGAGTCACTATTTTAAGTTATATTGTTCTACAACAAAATTCTTTCTGGTAAGTCAAGGTATGAATTTAAATTCAGCTAACTCCTGTCATGTAAAGTTTCATGGTTTGCAATGTTTCATTAAACAGAAATCACCAGATGGAAAGAACTTTGGCTAAATCTATTATTTGAAATGCTAATGATTTTGATTTTCACTATTCAAAGGGACATCTTTAATCAACAGAGAAAATTAGTTCTGTTTCTGTAGATAGGAGGGAGAAGGCTTATTTTTAGTTCCTTTTATCATACAAAGATAAACTGAATTTATTCTTTTAAAATGGAGAGGTCTGCTCTTTCTCTCGAGCCTCAGTTTTCTAACAGTGAAATAAAGGGGTGAAGTTAGTCATTTCACCTCTGTGGTTAATTTTTGCATTAAAAATTTCACAGGTATAAGTACAATATTTAAAAAATGTGAGGAGTATAGCAATAGAAGTTAAGATTGTAGCTTTGGCATCAAACAAACCTGGATTCAAGTTCCAGTTCCACTCTCTCCTAGCTGATGGAATTTGACAAGTTATGTAATCTCTGTAAGGCTCAGGTTAGCAGTGTCATAATCCCAGTAGCATTTAGGCAATTGCTCGAAGTAGGAAACCAATTCTTAACATGTCTTTCTTAAACCCACCTCTCTTCAACACCCAATCCAATCAAAACCCCTAGCAATTCTATATTTCAAATACATCTTGAATCTATCCTATGTTTGTTTTCTAAGGGTGCCATAACAAACTGCCTGAGTGAGTGGCTTAAGAAACAGAAATATATCCTCACAGCTTTGGAGGCTAGAAGTCTGAAGTCAAGGTATTAATTAGTAGGCTTGGTTTCATTCTGCTGTCTTTCTTTGGCTCGCTGATAGCCACATTTTCCCTTTGTCTTCATGTGGTCTTCCTGCTGTGCCTCTGTGTCCTAATCTCCTCTTAAAACTAGACCAGTTATATTGAATTAAGACCCACTCCTATGACTTCATATGACTTCAGCACCTCTTGAGAGACCTTATCCCAATTATAACCACATTCTAAGAAACTGGGGGTTAGAACTTCAATGTACGAATTTTGGCCATGCTTTTGACCTCACTCTTTAACTGACTGACTTCTTTCTTCATATCTTGCTTAAAATTTTGTAAAAATGAATACTGGGCCAGGTGTTGTGGTTCATGCCTGTAATCCCAATCTTTTGGGAGACCAAGGTTGGTGGATTGCTTGAGCCCAGGAGTTTGAGACCAGCCTAGGCAACATAGTGAACCCATCTCTATCCAAAAAAAAAAAAAAAAAATGCCAGGTGTGGTGGTGCACACCTGCAGACCCAGCTACCCATAATGATGAGGCAGGAAGATAAAGCAGAAGGATTGCTTGAACCCAGGAGGTCAAGGCTACAATGAGCTTTGACTGTGCCACTGCATTCCAGCCTGGGCAACAGAGCAAGACCCACATTTTCAGACTCAGATCCTGATGCTGGTTGTTCACCTGGGTCATGACTGGAAATTGCCCTCCCCCTTGGACTTAGTGCTTGGCTGGTCCTGCCATAAGTTCCCCTCCTAGGCTCCTGCATTCCTTCCACTCCCAGTCAAGTTTCCAACTCAAGACAAAACAGTGACATCTCTAGTCTGGTTGTGGTTCCAACATGAGTACTACTATGCTATTTCTAACAATATAGCCATTGTAAAACTGACTCACCAGTTTTCATTACTTCCAAAAGGGAAAAAATCAATCAAACAAATAATGAAACAAATCTCATGATCAAATGATTTCAGTTTTGCCTCAGTTCTAAATTAACCCTTCAAGGCATCAAAGACTTTTAAATTTAATAATTATTATCTGTAATAAAAATATTTGGAGATCTAAATGGCAATTCTTTTATTCATAAAACCTTATAATGCATAATAAAAAAGTCTCAGTATTTATTCTCAATAATTTGAGATGCAAAAAGTGCCTTTTTATTTGTATAAATTTAGGAGGTACAAGTACAAGACTAAAAGTCTTGGCTTTTAGTGTGTATATCACCCCAATAATAATGTATATTATACTCATTAAGTAATTTCTCATTATTTCCATCCCCCACTTTATTGAAGAATTGGGGCTTTAAAAAAATGAGGACATTCACTTTTAGTGTCAATAAAATTTATACAATGCACTTCACTATGAAAGCAGTTAATAATCTCATCCCAAAAAAACTAAAGAAAATTATGCACCATTACCTCATTCACCTTCTTGTTTTTCCTACTTTTATTCATTATCTTTCTGCTTTTATTGATAAGTGAGTGGCTTCCAAATTTCCCTTGCTGTTCTCCTATCTTTCCAGAGCTCCGACTTATAGCTTATAGTTTATTTATAACTTCTCTCACATTACTGTCTTTCTTCTCATTCTAACAGTAGTCTTCCTACTTCAAGTCTTTTTAACCTTATTCATGGTTAAAGCAATCTGCATCCAATCTTGTTCTATCCCAAATTTTTCAGGTTGACCTGTGCCACGCTCATATATAGCACCTCTTTTTTAGCTCTTAAATTATTTGGCAAAATAAAATCATAGTAGAAGAAATAAATAAATAATGCAAAAACACAGGGCAGAACCACATTCACTTGACTGTTCTAATGGGCATTAGTTCCTCAGTGGCTTTAGAGTTTACTTAGAGCGTTTTCCTTAAGAATGAGGCCAAATTATACAACTGATTTTTCTCTTTAGGTTAGGTAGTTTTCAATATGGAGGCAGTGCTTTGCACATAATAGTTGTGTTGAAGGAAAAGATATTAATCTGTTAGCATCCATAGGCTTTTGCTGCTATGTACTCCATAAGGAGGTTCTGTGTTGGCTACTAGGTTTTAATGAAAGTTTTAAATAAGAGAGAAACGAAGAGCCTTCAGAGGCTATTGGCATTCATCTGGCAAGAGGTGAATGTTACCATTTCTTTAGTACTCACTAAAGAAAGAGACAAAAATGGGTTGAAGAAGATAAAGAACATTTGTGAACTGAGATTGAGACAATTTTCAGAAACTTGAAGTACAGAAAGAATCTTTAGCTTTTGATAAAATGCCTATGAGACATTGGGGATGGAATGCAAGGAGGGGTGAAAAAGAGAAATTCAAGAAGTTTAGTTGCATGCTGTGAATATAACCACTGTGACCTTTTAAGAGGAAGCAATACAGATGTGAAATTGCTTTCAATTATTTTTTGATACTGGATTGATAGTTCTTTGAATGTGATGCAAGGACAAGCTTGGGCATCAAATAGTCCTGGCATCATTTAGGTTTCACAATGATGATAATGTTCGAAAGCAGTTTGATTGCTATAGCAATAGTTAACACTCAGAAGCATGATTCCCAGCCTTTTCATGACTTTTATGAAATTTAAATGCACTGTATTTTCAGTTTTCCTAAAACATCACCATATACAATCTCAGATATATAATTATAATAATATATACATGAATTGCTTTTTGTAGGTAACAAAAACAGTGTGCATTCGTAATTTTATTTATCCTTAAAATAATTAGGTAAAATACTTAGGGTAGATGTCACCTCCACTTTACGAATTAGAAAACATAAACTCATAAAAGTGAATTATGCTCGAGTTTATGAAAATATATAGGTAGAAATTGCCAAAGTGAAAACTAAAATTATATCTGAATATTTTTATTTCAGAGTTCCTTAATAAATGATAGACTCCAAAATTCTTGTGCAAATAGATAGAAATACAGTTTTTCTGTTTTTTTTTTTTTTTTTTGGTGTGTGTGTGTGTTTAGCTTATGCTTTTTCTTAAAGTTTTCTTAAAGTTTCTTAAAGTTTTCTAATTTGATAGAGGACTCCGTAGGCTGTAAGCACTAACAAGCCACAAGACTTGAAAGGTAATTCCTATTGACAATCTCCTGTTGCTCACTATTCTTCTGAAAGGAAACTGCTTTTTAAAAAAACTTTTGCTTAGCTGAATCGCAGCCTTGTCACTTGTAAATTGTGTGGTCTTGGGCAAGTCATGTATGGTATTGATAACAGTATTATCTTGCTGGATATTTGTAAGGATATAATGTAACAGCATAGGGTGTTACCTATCAATATATAATCTTCGCCTTCTTTCTTTTCTTTCTCCAGTCATCGCATCCCAACCTGTCGATACCTATCCATCTACCCTAGTTTTTTTTTTTTTTTTTTTTTTTTTTTTTTTTTTTTTTTTTTTAGAGATGGAGTCATGCTCTGTTGCCCAAGCTGGAGTGCAGTGGTGCGATCTTGGCTCACTGCAACCTCTGCCTCCCGGGTTCAAGGGATTCTTCTGCCTCAGCATCACCAGTAGCTGGGACTACAGGTGTGCACCACCATGCCCAGCTAATTTTTACATTTTTAGTACAGATGGGGTCTCATCATATTGGCCAGGCTGGTCTCGAGCTCTTGACCTCGTGATCCGCCCACCTTGGCCTCCCAAAGTGCTGGGAATATAGGCATGAGCCACTGCACCCGTTTCATTTCAAACTCCAAAGGGCAAGCTACATTAAAATATCAACTTTTCCTTTCTTTTTAATTTCTTATGGTTAAACCAGTTAAATGTGACTCATTTTAAATAATAGTCCAAATTTCATACATACAGAACATTTGTGAAAAATATCAATTCAATATTACCAAAAATACCAACTTAATATGATAAGACAAAAAAAAACCTCAGTGGTGTAATCTAACTAGCTAATAGTGGTCTAAAATTCATAGTAATATGAAAAATGGCAGGTTTAGTTATGCTATTTTAAAGTTACCTTTACTTCAGTGTGTTTGTATGATCTGAAAAATAAAAAGGGAAATATAAAATTGTATTCTCACGTTGTACAAACTTTTTTTTAAAGTTTCATTGTTTTCTTCAACATTGTAAGTCATGATAAATTTCCCTGCAATTTCATTTTCTGAAAGAATATAGAGAAGAACGCATTTTATATGTGGCAAAATACACAGTTAAATTCAATCATTTGATCAGAGATAATAACAAGGTTAAGTATAAAGTAGCAGATATTATAATTATAAGTTATCAGGAGAACTTAATTTAAAAGTTTAAAGCAGCAAACAGTTTTTAGGTTATTCTGATTCCATGAAGCTTTAAAATGTTTACTGATCACTCATGATGTGCAAAACTGATTAAGTGAGGCAGGTGGTGAAAAAAAATAGTTAAACAAAATTTCTCCCATTGAAGGTTACAATCAGGAAAGAGAGGATAGGATAAAATATATAGTACATTGTACATATGGCAGAAGATAATGCAATCCATAGAAAGGAGGCATGCAATAACTGTAAAGCAACTCTTAAAAAGGGAGAGACCATATTCTGAAACAGGGCGGGAGACAGCGGCCCAGGACAGTCTGATGGAGACTGGGACATTTTAATTGGGACTGGAAGGAAGTACAATTTCAACAGAGTGGTAGAAACTCTTCAAAGAAGAGTAGCCTAAGACTGGAAGTAGACAAAGTCATGTTTAGACTAATAATGACGTGTACTTTTGTTTAGTTTGAGGCAAGATTGGGTGAGAATATTTCTTGGAAGTAAAGTATGGAGGCCTCTAAAGCCATATTAAAAATTTTAACTTCATTTCATAACCAATAAGGAGCTGCATGATTGAGGCTCTGCTTATGAAAACGAATCTGTCAATTGCAATTAGAAGTACTTGAAAGGGAGAAAAGAAGTACTTGAAAGGGAGAAAAAATTAACAACTGCTCAAATATTCTGGTCTGAGATAAACATGTGTACACTGGAGTGTTAAGGAGGTAACAAAGGTGAGAACTATTGAAGAGGAAAAATTTACAGAAATTTCAATAATTCTGAAGTATAATATGCATGCCCCTAAGAGCCCATATCTTAAGTTTACTCTAAAGTATACATAAACTCACTTAATTTTCAAAAACTAACACCCAGATCAAGGAAACGAATATTACTAGTAGCCCCAAAAGACTCCTGCTTCTATTACTGCTTCCACCTATTATACTGACTTTTAGTAGCATAGACTATTTTCAATTGCTTTGATACTTTATATAAATAAAATTATCCATTATATTCATTTTGTCTATCTTTCTTCACTCATCATCATCCTTGTGAATATTTGTGCGCATTTTTGTGTGTTGTCAGTCTCACTGCTGTACAGTATTATACTATGTAGGCAAACAATAATTAAATTAACCCATTCAACTGTTTGTGGGTATTAGGGTAGTTTCCAGTTTGCAGTAATAACATATAATGCTGCTATGAGCTTTTGTGTTCATACATTTTGGTGAATATATCTAAAATTTCTATTGGATATATACCTCAGGATGGAATCAATGGGTCATGTACATATGCAGCTTTAGTAGGTAAGGACAGTTGTCTAAAGTAGTTAATCTCATCAGACATAAATGAAAGTTTCAGTTGCTTTGTATCCTTACAAATATTTTGCATTTTCTATTTTTAACATTTTAGTCTGTCTGGCAGGTGTATCGTAGCTTGTCTTGATGGGTTTCATTTGCATGTCTTAAATAATTTGTAAAATTACCATCTTTTGTGTTTTCTTTTTTTTCCATTTGTATATCCTCTTTTGAGAAGTGGTAAGAGCTTCTCAAATATTCCAGATATAATTCCTTTGTCAGCTACATATGTGGCAAATAACTTCTTTCACTCTACAAATTGCCATTTCACTCTTTTAATTTTGTCTTTTGATGAAGACAAGTTTTTAATTGTAATGTGGTTTAATGTATCAATTTTATTTTCTCCAATTCATGCAAAGGACATGCTTAGATGCCATAAAGTAAGTACAAATACCTTAACCATGAATCTTTTGTTCAGCTGACTAGAATCTTCTTAACTTTTTAAAGGAGAACACTAACTTCTTCTTTTACGTGACACACATTTACAGGATTTTACAAGTAAAGGAGAACATATAAAGGATTACTCTAAATTGCCGATTGTGGGTGAACTAGAGTTACCACTGACAAAATCAGATTAGTCAGTGAAATTCCTTAGGGGCAATTATGGCTTTGATTTTAGACACACTGAGTTTGAGGTATTTATGAAACATCTAAGCATAAATCTCTAGTAGGCCTCAGATTTTAGTAGGAGGGTGATGGTCGGAACTGGGGAATTGTTTGGAATTACTGAGGGGAAGACTACAGACACAAGAATGTGACTGAGAACAGAACCTTAATATATGCCTTTAGCTAGTGGTTGGATATTACAAATCCATATTTCAAATTGTCTGTTAGAAATTTTAACTAGAAGTGTCGTTGCCTCATACTAGAGGCATTTAAAACCAAACTTATTATCCTTTATCCCCTGCTGCTTCCACTGTACTTCACATGTTCACTCCCACTGCACTTCACATTTCTGGTATCAGCCTTGATTATTCCAGCCACTCAGATGCCAAACGTGGGAGCCAACAGTGACTCCTTGTTCATTTTCATCCCTTTAGTTTGTCATAAAGGTCTGTGAGTTCTTCCACTCATTTCTTAATTTTATTCTCGTTGTCATTCCCTTGATTATTTTAATGATCTCTGATATGGGTATTTCAAATTCTGTGCTCTTCTCTACTTGAATCCTTTTGTTGCAAAACATTTTTTTGTGTGTTTGTTTGTTTTAGCTTCTGTTTACTGAGCCAGGCATTGCGCAAAGTGGTTACATAAATATGTCCTTTAATTTTCATAAAATCCTATTAGGAAATTGGGACTTAGGAGTTTAACTTTCTGATGGTCACACAGAGTCAGGATTCCAACTCAGATATATGAGAGTCTGAAGTCATCTAACTACTGTGCTCTCTTCTTTCACACAGTCACCACATCTGTAGTCCTAAAACCCTTTCACATGTTGCCTCTTCTACACCCCTTTTTCCCATGCAATAAAGTAGAAAAGGCCTCTGGCTTGTATGCAAAGCTCTCCATAATATGATTTCCATCCATTTCTTCAAACTGTTACCAGTCATCTGGCAAAACTGGTATGATCACTCTCTCCTTAATATAATACACACTCTAGAGTCTCCATGCCTTATCTCATACCATATCCTTGGTTGTTACTCCACCTCATCCCTTGCAGCTGAAAATAAATGTAGTGTACCTCTATAATGTAAACTGTAGTTACCTGAAACTTTTATGTGTTTGTGTCTGTGTGCGTGCTTTTCGAAAGTCTGTTGTCCAAATTTTATTTTCTCCGTAAAGAATGAAATTATTCTCATGGCACATCCCATTAGTATTCTCTGCACACACAATACTATAAATTCTCAAAGTCCCCTTAATACATTTTTATTCTGTAGTGATGATTGTTAAGGCATGCTAACTCTTCAGTGATTTCATTTTCACAATTTTGTATCATTAATGAAGACTGTTAAGGCCTTTGTGCCAGCTTAACTGCCTTTCTAAGTTAGATATATGTATCATTTTTGGATATAAAAATTTTCCAACTGACTTCAAGTCACTTGACAGTAATTTTATTCACCAGAAATCTTCAATTCTAATTTTGTTTGAAAGAGTGTTAAATAAACTAATGCCTTATATCTGGTGTCTCTCTTTAGTCACTTACTTTCCAGCACATTGAATAGATGTGTCAAAATATATCTGGCTGTACGTTTTCTTGGTAAAACCTTAGTTTATTGTTCATGATTTAATAACCTAAATATCAATGGACCTGGTCTCCTAACAGTTGTTCCTTTATTTAAATTACATTACAAAATTTGTCACGTTTTTAGAAAACTACATTTTCATTACCTTATTTTTCTTTTCTACTTAATCATTAAACTTCCTAAAACCTATAAGTTTTTTAAAAATCTTAAAAATCTGGTATTATTTCTTTAGAATTGTGTTTATTTTTTCCACTGTCGTAAAATCATAGAGTGGAAGCTCCTTTAGCAATCATCTGTTCCAATCTTTCAGCTCATAAATGAGAAAATGAAGACCTAGGGTAGTGCTATACTTAAAGTCATATAACTTGTTAGTGCAAGTACTGAGGATTTCTAAACTTCTGTCTAATGCTTCTCCATTAAACACACTACTCTATTATTTTTGTATGTATATTTAATAGGTTTTCTTAGAAATATGTAGTTTAAAACAGTCAACAACTACTTTAATACTGAGCCTTGATCCTCAGAAGCAACTGATTTAACTCCTGAAACTCTTTCTTTTGCTGTTTATATCTCTAGTTCCAAACAAATATATTTTTCATATTTTTCTTTTTTTTAAATTTATTATTATTATTATACCTTAAGTTCTAGGGTACATGTGCATAACGTGCAGGTTTGTTACATATGTATACTTGTGCCATGTTGCTGTGCTGCAACCATCAACTCGTCAGCACCCATCAACTCGTCATTTACATCAGGTATAACTCCCAATGCAATCCTTCCCCCTCCCAGCTCCCCATGATAGGCCCCGGTGTGTCATGTTCCCCTTCCTGAGTCCAAGTGATCTCATTGTTCAGTTCCCACCTATGAGTGAGAACATGCGGTGTTTGGTTTTCTGTTCTTGTGATAGTTTGCTAAGAATGATGGTTTCCAGCTGCATCCATGTCCCTACAAAGGACACAAACTCATCCTTTTTTATGGCTGCATAGTATTACATGGTGTATATGTGCCACGTTTTCTTAATCCAGTCTGTCTCTGATGGACATTTGGGTTGATTCCAAGTCTTTGCTATTGTGAATAGTGCCGCAATAAACATACATGTGCATGTGTCTTTATAGCAGCATGATTTATAATACTTTGGGTATATACCCAGTAATGGGATGGCTGGGTCATATGGTACTTCTAGTTCTAGATCCTTGAGGAATCGCCATACTGTTTTCCATAATGGTTGAACTAGTTTACAATCCCACCAACAGTATAAAAGTGTTCCTATTTCTCCACATCCTCTCCAGCACCTGTTGTTTCCTGACTTTATAATGATTGCCATTCTAACTGGTGTGAGATGGTATCTCATTGTGGTTTTGATTTGCATTTCTCTGATGGCCAGTGATGATGGGCATTTTTTCATATGTCTGTTGGCTGTATGAATGTCTTCTTTTGAGAAATGTCTGTTCATATCCTTTGCCCACTTTTTGATGGGGTTGTTTGTTTTTTTCTTGTAAATTTGTTTGAGTTCTTTGTAGGTTCTGGATATTAGCCCTTTGTCAGATGAGTAGATTGCAAAAATTTTCTCCCATTCTGTAGGTTGCCTGTTCACTCTGATGGTAGTTTCTTTTGCTGTGCAGAAACTCTTTAGTTTAATGAGATCCCATTTGTCAATTTTGGCTTTTGCTGCCGTTGCTTTTGGTGTTTTAGACATGAAGTCTTTGCCCATGCCTATGTCCTGAATGGTACTACCTAGGTTTTCCTCTAGGGTTTTTATGGTATTAGGTCTAACATTTAAGTCTCTAATCCATCTTGAATTAATTTTCATATAAGGAGTAAGGCAAGGATCCACTTTCAGCTTTCTACGTATGGCTAGCCAATTTTCCCAGCACCATTTATTAAATAGGGAATCCTTTCCCCATTTCTTGTTTTTGTCAGGTTTGTCAAAGATCAGATGGCTGTAGATGTGTGGTAGTATTTCTGAGGACTCTGTTCTGTTCCATTGGTCTATATCTCTGTTTTGGTACCAGTACCATGCTGTTTTGATTACTGTAGCCTTGTAGTATAGTTTGAAGTCAGGTAGCGTGATGCCTCCAGCTTTGTTCTTTTGACTTAGGATTGTCTTGGAGATGCGGGCTCTTTTTTGGTTCCATATGAACTTTAAGGCAGTTTTTTCCAATTCTTTGAAGAAAGTCATTGATAGCTTGATGGGGATGGCATTGAATCTATAAATAACCTTGGGCAGTATGGCCATTTTCATGATATTGATTCTTCCTATCCATGAGCATGGTATGTCCTTCCATTTGTTTGTGTCCTCTTTTATTTCACTGAGCAGTGGTTTGTAGTTCTCCTTGAAGAGGTCCTTTATATCCCTTGTAAGTTGGATTCCTAGGTATTTTATTCTCTTTGAAGCAATTGTGAATGGAAGTTCATTCATGATTTGGCTCTCTGTTTGTCTGTTACTGGTGTATAAGAATGCTTGTGATTTTTGCACATTGATTTTGTATCCTGAGACTTTGCTGAAGTTGCTTATCAGCTTAAGGAGATTTTGGGCTGAGACAATGGGGTTTTCTAAATATACAATCATGTCATCTGCAAACAGGGACAATTTCACTTCTTCTTTTCCTAACTGAATACCCTTTACTTCTTTCTCATGCCTGATTGCCCTAGCCAGAACTTCCAACACTATGTTGAATAGGAGTGGTGAGAGAGGGCATCCCTGTCTTGTGCCAGTTTTCAAAGGGAATTTTTCCAGTTTTTGCCCATTCAGTATGATATTGGCTGTGGGTTTGTCATAAATAGCTCTTATTATTTTGAGGTACGTTCCATGAATACCAAATTTATTGAGCGTTTTTAGCATGAAGGGCTGTTGAATTTTGTCAAACGCCTTTTCTGCATCTCTTGAGATAATCATGTGGTTCTTGTCTTTGGTTCTGTTTATATGCTGGATTATGTTTATTGATTTGCGAATGTTGAACCAGCCTTGCATCCCAGGGATGAAGCCCACTTGATCATGGTGGATAAGCTTTTTGATGTGCTGCTGAATCCGGTTTGCCAGTATTTTATTGAGGATTTTTGCATCGATGTTCATCAGGGATATTGGTCTAAAATTCTCTTTTTTTGTTGTGTCTCTGCCAGGCTTTGGTATCAGGATGATTTTGGCCTCATAAAATGAGTTAGGGAGGATTCCCTCTTTTTCTATTGATTGAAAGAGTTTCAGAAGGAATGGTACCAGCTCCTCCTTGTACCTCTGGTAGAATTCAGCTGTGAATCCATCTGGTCCTGGACTTTTTTTGGTTGGTAGGCTATTAATTATTGCCTCAATTTCAGAGCCTGCTATTGGTCTATTCAGGGATTCAACTTCTTCCTGGTTTAGTCTTGGAAGAGTGTAAGTGTCCAGGAAATTATCCATTTCTTCTAGATTTTCTAGTTTATTTGCATAGAGGTGTTTATAGTATTCTCTGATGGTAGTTTGTATTTCTGTGGGGTCGGTGGTGATATCCCCTTTATCAGTTTTGATTGCGTCTATTTGATTCTTCTCTCTTTTCTTCTTTATTAGTCTTGCTAGCGGTCTGTCAATTGTGTTGATCTTTTCAAAAAACCAACTCCTGGATTCATTGATTTTTTGGAGGGTTTTTTGTGTCTCTATCTCCTTCAGTTCTGCTCTGATCTTAGTTATTTCTTGCCTTCTGCTAGCTTTTGAATGCGTTTGCTCTTGCTTCTCTAGTTCTTTTAATTGTGATGTTAGAGTGTCAATTTTAGATCTTTCCTGCTTTCTCTTGTGGGCATTTAGTGCTATAAATTTCCCTCTACATACTGCTTTAAATGTGTCCCAGAGATTCTGGTATGTTGTATCTTTGTTCTCATTGGTTTCAAAGAACATCTTTATATCTGCCTTCATTTTGTTATGTACCCAATAGTCATTCAGGAGCAGGTTGTTCAGTTTCCATGTAGTTGAGTGGTTTTGATTGAGTTTCTTAGTCCTGAGTTCTAGTTTGATTGCACTGTGGTCTGAGAGACAGTTTGTTATAATTTCTGTTCTTGTACATTTGCTGAGGAGTGCTTTACTTTCAATTATGTGGTCAATTTTGGAGTAAGTACAATGTGGTGCTGAGAAGAATGTATATTCTGTTGATTTGGGGTGGAGAGTTCTATAGATGTCTATTAGGTCTGCTTGCTGCAGAGATGAGTTCAATTCCTGGATATCCTTGTTAACTTTCTGTCTCGTTGATCTGTCTAATGTTGACAGTGGAGTGTTGAAGTCTCCCATTATTATTGTATGGGAGTCTAAGTCTCTTTGTAAGTCTCTAAGGACTTGCTTTATGAATCTGGGTGCTCCTGTATTGGGTGCATATATATTTAGGATAGTTAGCTCTTCCTGTTGAATTGATCCCTTTACCATTATGTAATGGCCTTCTTTGTCTCTTTTGATCTTTGATGGTTTAAAGTCTGTTTTATCAGAGACTAGGATTGCAACCCCCCCTTTTTTTTGTTCTTCATTTGCTTGGTAGATCTTCCTCCATCCCTTTATTTTGAGCCTATGTATGTCTCTGCATGTGAGATGGGTCTCCTGAATACAGCAGACTGATGGGTCTTGACTCTTTATCCAGTTTGCCAGTCTGTGTCTTTTAATTGGAGCATTTAGTCCATTTACATTTAAGGTTAAGATTGTTATGTGTGAACTTGATCCTGCCATTATGATATTAACTGGTTATTTTGCTCGTTAGTTGATGCAGTTTCTTCCTAGCCTAAATGGTCTTTACATTTTGGCATGTTTTTGCAATGGCTGGTACCGGTTGTTCCTTTCCATGTTTAGTGCTTCCTTCAGGGTCTCTTGTAAGGCAGGCCTAGTGGTGACAAAATCTCTAAGCATTTGCTTATCTGTAAAGGATTTTATTTCTCCTTCACTTATAAAACTTAATTTGTCTGGATATGAAATTGTGGGTTGAAAATTCTTTTCTTTAAGAATGCTGAATATTGGCCCCCACTCTCTTCTGGCTTGTAGAATTTCTGCTGAGAGATCTGCTGTTAGTCTGATGGGCTTCCCTTTGTGGGTAACCCGACCTTTCTCTCTGGCTGCCCTTAAGATTTTTTCCTTCATTTCAACTTTGGTGAATCTGGCAATTATGTGTCTTGGAGTTGCTCTTCTCGAGGAGTATCTTTGTGGCGTTCTCTGTATTTCCTGGATTTGAATGTTGGCCTGCCCTACTAGGTTGGGGAAGTTCTCCTGGATGATATCCTGAAGAGTGTTTTCCAACTTGGTTCCATTTTCCCCCTCACTTTCAGGCACCCCAATCAGACGTAGATTTGTTCTTTTTACATAATCCCATACTTCTTGCAGGCTTTGTTCATTTCTTTTTCTTCTTTTTTCTTTTGGTTTCTCTTCTCGCTTCATTTCGTTCATTTGATCCTCAATCGCTGATACTCTTTCTTCCAGTTGATCGAGTCGGTTACTGAAGCTTGTGCATGTGTCACGTATTTCTCGTGTCATGGTTTTCATCTCTTTCATTTCGTTTATGACCTTCTCTGCATTAATTACTCTAGCCATCAATTCTTCCACTTTTTTTCAAGATTTTTAGTTTCTTTGCGCTGGGTACATAATTCTTCCTTTACCTCTGAGAAGTTTGATGGACTGAAGACTTCTTCTCTCATCTCGTCAAAGTCATTCTCTGTCAAGCTTTGATCCGTTGCTGGCGATGAGCTGCACTCCTTTGCCGGGGGAGATGCTCTCTTATTTTTTGAATTTCCAGCTTTTCTGCCCTGCTTTTTCCCCATCTTTGTGGTTTTATCTGCCTCTGGTCTTTGATGATGGTGACGTACTGATGGGGTTTTGGTTTAGGTGTCCTTCCTGTTTTATAGTTTTCCTTCTAACAGTCAGGACCCTCAGCTGTAGGTCTGTTGGAGATTACTTGAGGTCCACTCCAGACACTGTTTGCCTGGGTGTCAGCAGCAGAGGCTCAGTTGAAAATGCAGAAATCACCGGTCTTCTGTGTCGCTCCCACTGGGAGTTGGAGACTGGAGCTGTTCCTATTCGGCCATCTTGCTCCGCCCCCTTTTTCATATTTTTCAATTCAACTGCATTGTCTGTAGAATTTTTCCTCACACTACATGCTCATTCCTCAAGTCCCTATTCTCCCAATATTTTTACATCATAAATTTTGGTAATATTATTTCCTGTCTATATATAATGACTGTTTTTTGAAAGCTGGAATTTATAATTGCCTCATTTTAATTAGCTTAATTTAGTACATATCTATTACTAATTCTTCCCCTAAACTACTTTTGGTAGTCAAACAAATCAGGTAATTTCCCCCATGTACCTGTGTGATTCTGGGGTACATAATTTTTTTTTTTTTATATTTTTTTTTTGAGATGGAGTCTCGCTCTGTCGCCCAGGCTGTAGTGCAGTGGCCAGATCTCAGCTCACTGCAAGCTCTGCCTCCCGGGTCTACGCCATTCTCCTGCCTCAGCCTCCCGAGTAGCTGGGACTACAGGCGCCCGCCACCTCGCCCGGCTAGTTTTCTGTATTTTTTTAGTAGAGACGGGGTTTCAACGTTAGCCAGGTTGGTCTCAATCTCCTGACCTCGTGATCCGCCCGTCTCGGCCTCCCAAAGTGCTGGGATTATAGGCGTGAGCCACCGCACCCGGCCGGTACATAATTTTTAAATAAACCTTTTAGAGAACAATTATGAAAATAGTATAAAGAGTTGTTCCCATACACCCTAACTCTTTCCTATTATTAGTGTGATACATTTGTCACAATTAATGAATCAATATTGATTCATTTTTTATTAAGTTCATACTTCATTCAGATTTCCTTTTTACATAATATCCTTTTTATTTTCCAGAATCCCACCCAGAATACAAATTACATTTAGTTTTTGTAACTCCTTAAAGTACTCTTGGATGTGACAGTTTCACAGATATTTCTTGTTTTTGGTGAACCTGATAATAATGAGAAGTGTTAGGGAAATAATTTTAGAATGCCCCTGCTCTGGTCTGATGTTTCTCCCCCACAATTCATATGTTGAGACCAAATCCTTAGTGCAATAGTATTAAGTGGTGGAGTCTCCCTCCAGGAGGTAATTAGGTCCTGAGGGCTCCACCCCATAAATGGGATCAGTGACCTTGCAAAAGAGGCCTGAGGAAGCATGCTTATGCCTTTGTCATGTGAAGATGAAGCAAGAAGGCTCCATCTATGAAGCAGAGCAAGCCCTCACCAGACACCTGATGTACTGCTGCCTTGGTCTTGGACTTCTTAGCCTCCAACATTGTTAGAAATAAATTTCTGTTACATATAAACCACCCAATCTAAGGTATTTTGTGATATCAGCCTGAATGGACTAATATAGCCCCTCGTTTGGGATTTGATACTTTTCTCATGATTAGATTGGAGTTATGGATTTGGGAGAGGAAGACCACAGAATAAAATTCTCATAACAGCATATCAAGAACACATAGCATCAACAAGACGAATCACTGTTGGTGATTGCCTTGATCACTTAGCTGAGCTAGTGTTTGTCAAGTTTCTCCACTCTAAGTTTATTCCATTTTTCCCCCTTTCTGTACTGTCTCTTTTTAAAAGGGAGCTAATATTGTTCAGCCCACTCTTAAGAGGCCGAGAGTTACCATTTACTTCCTTGAGGGTAGATACCTACATAAATTATTTGGAATTCTTCTGGACAGGAGATTTATCTATTCTTCTCTGTTTATGTATATATTCAGTCATTTATGTCATTATGGATTAATGGATACTTACTTTACATTTTTGTTTGTACTTTAATGTTACTTTATTTTGTTGATCTAATGATTCTAGCCTTGGTCACTGGGAACTCTTTCTGTTGACTCCTGTGACTCTTTTACATGGAGACATAATGTCCATCATTGTGAGATTTTTTTCTTTTACCATTTTCTTACTTTCTGGCACTAGTATATGCTCCAAGGACATTTTGTGTATTTTCCATCCTAGTCTTAAGACTAGCCATTTCTGTAAGGAGTCTTTGTTCCCTTATTGGAGAATGGCATTAGAAATCAAGATTTGGACATGGGGCATGACTGTTGCTTCTGCAGCATTATTGCTTCCAGGCTTTCTCAGCTGATGGGGCAAGGAAATATGTGCATACTAATCTATTTATGCAAGTTACATTTTATATGTCACATGTGTTTACATTAAGCTAAAGATGAGTTCACATTGATATCTTCAGTATATTTCCAAGTCTAGCCCTTTATGACAAGTATCATTCTAGCCTCCTTTCTTTGCTTATTTCTAACCTTCCATACCAAGAGTGAGAAACATGACTCTCAATTAAGTAAATACATCCCCTGTGTATTTACTTAATTTCTCAATTCCATTATATATCTTTAGTGGTTTCAGAATTGTTAACCCATAGCTCCATGAGAAACAACCTTATCTACTAGAGTATAATGCTTATGTTTTGTCTTTATTCCTACAGACCATATTCATTTCCAAATTCAGAACCATTTTCCCCACTGTAGTAATACAGTTAGATTCTTTTGTTGGTTCTGAGTTCCATTCTAAGATTCCTTGACCTCCTAAATGACTTTTAAACATTTTCATACAATAGAGTTAACTATTTGTACTGTAAAATTCTATGGGTTTTGACAAATGCATAGTGTCAGGCAGTCACCATTATAGTATCATACAAAATCTTTTTCAACACCCTAAAAGCAATCCCTACATTTCACTATTCAGCTCTCCTCCTTCCAAATCCTTGGCAAACACTGATTGGTTTTCCAAGTCTAAATTTTGCCTTTTTCAAAATGTAACATAATTGTTATCCTATAGCACATAGCCTTTTCAGACTGGCTGTTTTCATTTGGCAGCATGCATTTAAGATATATCTATATCTGTTTATACTTTGATAGCTCATTCCTGTTTTAGTGCTGAAAAGCATTACATTATATGAATGTACTTGAATTTGTCTATTTGTAAAGACATCTTGGTTGTTTTCAGTTTGAAGCCATTATGAATAAAGCTGCTGCAAACATTAGTATGAAGGATTTGTATGAACATAAGTTTTCAAAGCACTTGGGCAAATATCGAAGAGTGCAGTGGCTAGATTATATGGCAAGACAATGTTTAGCTTTGCAAGAAACCACCAGTCTTCCAAAATGGCTCCACCATTTTTTATTCCCACCAGGAATTAATGACAGTTTGAGTTGCTCTGCATACTTGCCATCATTTGATATTGTGAGTTTTTTTGGTATGCTAAACAGTCTAATAGGTGTATAGTAGTATCTCATTATTGTTTTAATTTGCATTTTCCTACTGACACACGATGTTAAATGTCTATTTGTATGCTTACTTCCTGTCTGCATATCATCTCGATGACATGTTTGTTCAGAACTTTTGCTTCCTTTTCAATTGGGCTTTTTTGTTGTTGCTGTTTTAAAAGGTTTTTCTGTTATATTTTGGATATAAGTCCTTTATAATATATTTGTGTTACACATATTTCCTCCCAGTCTTTGAATTGTGTTATTGTTTTAACAGTGTCTTTTGCAGAGCAGAAATTTTTAATTTTAATAAGGTTTATTAGATTTTTATTTCATGGATCATTCTTTGGTGCTGTATCTAAAAACTCATCAACAAACCAAAGGTCAATAAGATTTTCTCCCATATTTCATCCTCCAGAAAATGTATTGTTTTGCATTTGAAATTTAGGTCTCTGTCTTCATCCATCTTCACTGCTATAACAAAATACCTGAGGCAGGGTAATTTAGAAAGAGGACGAATTTATTTCTCACAGTTCTGGAAGGGAAGTCCAAGATCAAGGCACCAGCAGGTTTGATGTCTGGTAAGGGTTCCATCTTGGCTTCCAAGAAGGTGCCTCACTGTTGCATCCTCTGGAGGGTTGAAATGTTGTGTCCTCAATGGGTGGCATGAACGGCAGGGCAAGAAAGGAGCAAACTCCCTCTGTCAAGCCCTTTTATAAGGGCACTTTATCCCATTTATGAGGGCAGAGACTTCATGACTCAGTTACCTCTTAAAGACTACACTTCTTAACTACTGTTGCATTAGGAATTAAGTTTCAACATAAATTTTGATGAAAGCATTCAAACTATAGCAGACTCTGATCCACTTTACATTTATTGTTGTGAAAGGCCTGTACATATCTGTTGTAGGAGTGTTTGCTTGTGTGGTTGGCTCATGTGGCAGCATTGAATCCTTCTCAATCTCTTTAAGTGGTGAAAAAGCTCAGATGTAGACGTTCTATTTTCTGTAATTTAAACTTTAGCACAGAAACATTTACTTGGGTATAACTCTAGACTTTTTTCAGGGCACATGTCTGTGCTAAAATTTAGAGGCATTGGACACTTAAAAAGTTTCTCTATAACTTTACAGAAAATTTCTGGCTTTCCCATACTAAGATTAGATACCCTGCAGAAAATGAAACAGAAAATTTGAAATATTCTATATTTTATTTTAAATTTTTCATTTTTCTTGAGCCATGTAAAATTATAAACCAATGTTTATAATTATTTGGGGTTTCATAAAAAAAGTTTATTGATCACAATTATTTTATAGTTAGTATTCTTAATGATAAAGTGAGATCTTTCTAGATTTATTTAAGATTCTATTTTCAGTTTTTTTTTTAAAGCATTTCCAATTCCAGTTAACTTATTCAATTTTTTAAGTAGAAAAAAAGTTTTACTGAATACAGTTAAGATAGTCGGAAGCTGCGGTCATAATTTCCTCCCCAATTAGAAAATGAAAGAGATATTGGGGATACATTTAAGAGTGAGCCAGGAAAAAAACTCAGACTCTCACTTCTACCATAGCATTTTCAGGTAAGAAATCACACAGAAAACTGCTATAATATTGGCAACATGGAGTGAGATTATCAGTGAGGGAGAAAAACAGTATTTTTTTTTAAATCAAGGGTAAGTCCCACATGTTCCCAAGTAACACTTTTCATCATACTCCTTTTAATAGCCAGAGGATGTACCTTTTAGTGTTGTGTACCAACTCAGCCCTTTAGTAAGTGTGGAGCCTACGAATGTCAAGTAAAGAAACCTGTCAGAATGGAATCAGAATCCTTTGAAAATACTCACCTTTGCAGTGATGTCATTCTAACTCTGTGCAATGCTTTTAACTTTTTAAAGTGTTTCTAAATATTAAGCATGCCAAGCTTTGAATTCTAAGATACAATATCTCAATAGATTCAAATCTTAGTGGATTGGACCTTGACCTGGATATACAGCTTTCCCTTTTACTAAAACTGAATTTAGACATAAAAGCTTTTTTTCTCTTTCACTATGGAATAGGAAACTTGACTTACTTAGTATCTAGCATCAGCTACAACTTTAGGAAACATTTTCTTGCCAGGCTTTTGACACCCTTTATTAGTGTCTGCCGACTGGTAGAGAATATATATGAGGGAGAAATGCTCAGAAGATTCTAGCTTGTGGCAAATCTGATAGGAAACAAGTCAAATATAAATCATAGCATTGACAAGGAAGACAACTCTAATTAACATTTCTATTTATGCTTAATTTTTCAGCATGTTAAGAGAGGGAATATGAAGATGAAACTGTAACTGCTTGGTGGCAAAAAAATCTTTTTTTCTGGCATTTTTTGAAAGCATCAACTAAAATAAGAAATTATTAAATATAGATATAAGTTATTTTATATCATACTTATGTAAGTATCAAATTTTGATTAAGGTCACCTTTAAATCCATAAAAGAAAAAAACGAATATAAATGGGTCAAGAAGAATAAGAAAATGATAGGGAGACTCAAGAAAACAGTGGTTGTTATTATATAAGAGTAAGAGAAAAATCACTGAGTTAGGATTCAGGAAGACTGAATGTTTGTTTTAGCTCGGCTGCTACATGGCTATTTGATTTTAGGCAAAGCGGTCACTTCATCTCTTGGATTCAATTTCTTCATCTGTTACGTGGGGGTCGCAGTATCTGAGATCTTTTCCATCTTTCAGTTTCTCTAATTACATAAGAAGAAATAACACAGGTGAAAACATTTTGAAAAAATATAAAACTACACAAGAGCAAGGTGTTACTGTGATTGGTGAAATTTCTTGCCTAAAGACAACAGGGGCAGATTTCACAGCTGTCACTGACAAGTGGGGAGATTCTGCAGGTGGATCATGTAGACAGGTTGCTTCAGGCTGAGCCTTGCAGGAGTGAGGAACTTCACACCCAAATAACTGCTAAGAAGAACAGTGCCAGTGGTGGCCTCCATGCCTGGGAGCCTTTACAGCAATGTACACAGGACTAGGAGGGCAATGTTGCAAAACCTCATGATCTTGTAGCCCCTTCTTGAAAGCAGAAATATAATAGGACAATTTCCGTAGCAGAATTTTACTTCTTTTAGCCTCCAAAAAGATCAGAGAACTCCCAGGCATCTCTACAGATTGGCCTTCTTCGACTGGCCTTTCTAGCCCTTTAAGAATCAGCATTCTCATGAGCATAGGCTTTTTTATTCCTTAAGAAAAAAAGATGAACAAAATATGATTAGTTGTTATTTACTAATGTTTACACATATACACATCATCTGAGAAGTCTCAGCTCCAAATGCAGTTGATAAGGGCTGGAGAAGTGACAAAATGAAGACTTGCTTCAAGTATCCCTAGGTCCTTCCTCCCTACTGTCTGCACCCCCTTGCCCCCCACAGTTATTTAAAGGATGTCATTTTTATTTATATACTCATTAAATAGGTAATAATTTACATGATCATCAAAATGATATAAAAAATCTCCTGTTAAAAAGTTTGCCCTGTCTGAGGCAGAGCTTGCAGTGAGCTGAGATTGCGCCACTGCACTCCAGCCTGAGCGACAGAGCGAGACTCCGTCTCAAAAAAAAAAAAAGTTTGCTCTGTCTATCCAATTTATCTCCTGCCCCTTGCAATGAGCCCTTTTAGTTGCTTCTGTATCTATTCAGTGTTTCCTTATGTATATCAACACAACTGTTTGCATGTCTTATTTCTCTTCTTTATCACACAAAAAAGTTGTGTGCCAAATACATTCTCGTGCTCCTTGTCCCCAAACGTTTCTAATATAGCCTGCCATTTATACACTTTGTAATGTAACGGTCACATGGTTCCATTTATAGTAAGCTGAAAAAGCCGAGTCTGATTCAATGAAAGGTTATTGCCCTTCTGAGGAGGAAATTAAAACTATGTAGCAATTTTAATTTTAAAGTAAATTGTGGTGCTGTGGCATAGCTGTGACCCTAAGCAACAATCTCATCTCACAGTCTTAGAACATTCTGTTGGCATTTTATGTCCTTAGTAGCCCAAAGAAACCACATAAAAGTGCTTAAAAAAGACTTGTTGAATCCAATACATTTAGAAGAAACTTGGCTGTTTTGCTTTTGTTTCACTTTTGCTTTAGTTTAAAAACTGTGAGGATGAGGAAAGTAGCTTAGATTTTAAAACTTAGGTAATAAACAGATGGGGAGAAAACAGAAGTGTGAAAAACTGTCAATCTATCCATCCATTCATGCATGCATCAAGAATTACTGAGCTCCTGCTATACTCCAGAAATGATTCCACACCCTGGGGATACAGTGGTAAAAGTGCCAAGCTTATAACAGCTTGATGCCTATATTCTAGGCTCTAGCATATTCTATTACCCTATACAAAGGCACTATGATCTGCTACCAAAATTATTGCTCTGCCTTCTATCTTATCTCCTCGTTTCTGTCTATCCACCCTTTGGTCTACACTCATAACAGCAGCCAGACATGTTCTGTTAAAAACAAAGGCCAGATGATGGCATCCCTACTCAAAATCCCCCGATAGTTTCTCATCCCTTTTGAGTAAAAGCCAACGTTCTTGTAAGGCCTACAAGATCTAGCTCTCTTACTGATCAGTGAAACTACATAATAATACATTTAGATATAAAACATTATAAAGACTATGAAAAATGTAGAGTAATATATAGCAGCATTTCTCTTTCCACTGAGAATAGTAGTACTTAGTGTGTGCAGATTACTGACGCTACCTCTTTAGATTCCAGGTATGAGAACAGTTATGACTGAGAACTAAGTACAGGCATTGATTTAAGTAACCATAGATTTCCTTTCGTAAAAGCGTTGACATATTTAATGGAAGTGGTAGATAAACATTCATTATTTCTGCTGTACCATTGTCCTATCTATCCATTAAGAAAATACGCAAGAAAGCACAGCAGAAAAAAAAAAAAAAAGGATTGAAAATAGTAGATTTAGGCAAGGCTGAATTGAACATCTTTAATTCTTTCCCTTGGAATTTCTCAGAGTTCAGAGACAGGCTCAATAATAAAACAATTCAATGCCTTAAATCAAATATAAATCAATGCCTTTAAAAGTACATTTTATTTTGCAAATGAAGGAATAGATCCCGACTTTATGCTTCCCAAAACACCGAAAAGAGGATTAAAAAGGTCGTTGGCTACATTTCTTTCCAGAGTCAGATATTAAATGTTACAGATAATTTTCAGCCAACTGACAGGAACATTTTAAAACTATAATAGTTTTATATCCTTCCATGTAACTTTTAGCAAAGTAGATTATACTGCTAGGATTTCCAGACAATATACTAAAAACAAAACCACTCTCAATTCCTTGAAAGAAAATAGTTCATACTGAATTCCAAACTTTAAATGCAAGTAGTATGGTTATACCATAGACACTCAAAAAATCTATTGAATGAATTAATAAACAAATAAATACAAATAAGTCTTTCTTGCATATTTATTAGTAGAAAGAAAACAAAGAACCAGGATCATCTAGGAGATTTACCTATATTTGGGATAGGAACCTCCCTTCCTCTGGAATTCCTTGGAGTGACACGCGTTTAAGTTGTGCTTTAGATCCCATGAAGCAGCTTGGGGGTGCAGAAAGAGAAGGCTGGTGGTGATCAGAGACTCCTGAGCTCATACCATGGCATCCTGTTTGCTAGCTGACAAAGTGATCTTGTGTGCGTTAGTTCTGTGGTTCCATTTTACTATCTATAAAATTACCCTAACACTACATCCCTTACAGAAACATTGTGAGGATTAAAGGAGGTAATGTCTGTACAGATCTCATGGTCTTTGCATTTAAGTTCTCTTTCACTGAAATACTCTTTTCTCAACACATTGCTTGGCTGTTTCCTTCTTTTTATACTTTTTCCATAGGTTATTGGGATACAGGTGGTATTTGGTTACATGAGTATGTTCTTTAGTGATGATTTGTGAGATTTTAGTGCACCTATCATCCAAGCAGCATCCATTGCACCCTATTTGTAGTCTTTTATCCCTCACCCCTCTACCACTCTTCCCCCCAAGTCCCCAAAGTCCATTGTATCATTCTTATGCCTTTGTGTCCTCATAGCTTAGCTCCCACATATCAGTGAGAACATACAATGCTTGGTTTTCCATTCCTGAGTCACTTAGCTTAGAACAATAGTCTCCAATTTCACCTAGGTTGCTGCAAATGCTGTTAATTCATTCTTCTTTTTCTCTGGGTAGATAGCCAGTAGTGGGATTGCTGGATCAAATGGTAGTTCTAATTTTAGTTCTTTATGGAATCTCCCCACTGTTTTCCATGGTGGCTGTACTAGTTTACATTCCCACCAGCAGTGTAGAAGTGTTCCCTGATCACCCCATCCACACCAACAACTACTGTTTTATTTTATTTATTTTATTTTTTGATTATGTCCATTCTTGCAGGAGTAAGGAGGTATTGTGTTGTGGTTTTGATTTGCATTCCCCTGATAATTCGTGATGTGGAGGAGTTTTTCGTATGTTTGTTGGCCATTTGTATATCTTCTTTAAGAATTGTCTATTCAGGTCCTTAGCCCACTTTTTGATGGGATTGTTTGCTTTTTTTCTTACTGATTTGTTTGAGTTCATTGTAGATTCTGGATATTAGTCCTTTTTCTGATGTATAAATTGTGAAGATTTTCTCCCACTCTGTGGGTTGCCTGTTTACTCTGCTGACTGTTTTTTTTTGCTGTACAAAAGCTCTTTAGTTTAATTAAGTCCCAGCTATTTATCTTTGTTTTTATTGCATTTGCTTTTGGGTTCTTGGTCATGAAATCCTTGCCTAGGCCAATGTCTAGAAGGGTCTTTCCAATGTTATCTTCTAGAATTTTTATAGTTTCAGGTCTTAGATTTAAGCCCTTAATCCATCTTGAGTTGCTTTTTGTATAAGGTGAGAGCTGAGGATCCAGTTTCATTCTCCTACTTGTAGCTAGCCAATTATCCCAGCCTCATTTGTTGAAAAGGGTGTCCTTTCCCCACTTACTGTTTTGGTTTGGTTTGTTGAAGATCAGCTGGCTGTAAGTGTTTGGATTTATTTGTGGGTTCACTATTCTATTCCATTGGTCTATGTGCTTATTTTTGTACCAGTACTATGCTGTTTTGGTGACTATGGCCTTGTAGTATAGTTTGAAATCAGGTAGTGTGATGCATCCAGATTTGTTCTTTTTGCTTAGTCTTGCTTTGGCTATGTGGGCTCCTTTTGGTTCCATGTGAATTTTGGAATTGTTTTTTCTAACTTTGCAAAGAATGATGGTGGTATTTAGATGGAGATTGCATTGAATTTGTAGATTGCCTTTGGCAATATGGTCATTTTCACAATATTGATTCTACCCATCCATGAGCATGGGGTGTGTTTTCATTTGTTTGTGCTGTCTATGATTTCTTTCAGCAGTGTTTTGAGTTTTCCTTGTAGAAGCCTTTCACCTCCTTTGTTAGGTATATTTCTAAGTATTTTTATTTTTATTTTTGCAGCTATTTTAAAAGGAGTTGAGTTCTTGATTTGATTCCTACTTGGTCACTGATGGTGTATAGAAGAATTACTGATTTGTGTACAATAATCTTGTATCCAGAAACTTTGCTGAATTTTTTCATCAGTTCTAGGGGCTTTCTGGAGGAGTCTTTAGGGTTTTCAAGGTAAACAATCATATCATCAGCAAACAGTGACAGTTTGACTTCCTCTTTACTGATTTTGATGCCCTTTATTTCTTTTTCTTGTCTGATTGCTGTGGTTAGGACTTCTAGTACTATGCTGATGAGGAGTGGTCTGAAAGTAGGCATCGTTGTCTTGTTTCATTTCTCAGAGGGAATGTTTTCAACTTTTCCCCATTCAGTATTATGTTGGCTGTGGGTTTGTCATAGATGGCTTTAATTACATTGAGGTATGTCCCTCATATGCCAGTTTTGCTGAGAGTTTTAATCATAAAGCAATATTGCATTTTGTCAAATGCTTTTTCTGCATCTATTGAGATGATTATGTGATTTTTGTTTTAAATTCTGTTTATGTGGTATATCACATTTATTGACTTGAGTATGTTAAACCATTTCTGCATCCCTGGTATGAAATCCACTTGATCACGGTGGATTCTCTTTTTGATATGTTGCTGGATTTGGTTAGCTAGTATTTTATTAAGGATTTTAGCATTTATCTTCATCAGCGATATTGGTCCATAGTTTTCTTTTTTGGTTATGTCATTTCATGATTTTGGTATTAGGGTGATGCTGGCTTCATAGAATGAATTAGGGAAGGTTACCTCTTTATCTTGTGGAATAGTGTCAAAAGGATTGGTACCACTTCTTTCAATGTCTGGTAGAATTCTGCTGTGAATCCATCTGGTCCTGGACTTTTTTTGGTTGCTAATTTTTAAATTACCATTTCAATCTCACTCCTTGTTATTGGTCTGTTCAGGGTATCTAATTCTTCCTGACTTAAGCTGGAAGTGTTGTTTTTTCAGGAATTTATCCATTTCTTCTAGTTTTTCTAGTTTATGTGCATAAAGGTGTTCATAGCAGCCTTGAATGATCTTTTGTATTCCGGTGGTGTCAGTTGTAATAGTTGTTTCCTTTCTTAATGAGGTTATTTGGATTTTCTCTCTTCTTTTCTTGGTTAATCTTGCTAATGGTCTATCAATTTTATTTATTTTTTCAAGGAATCAGCTTTTTGTTTCATTTATCTTTTTATTTTTTTTTATGTTTCAATTTCATGTAGTTCTGCTCTGATCTTTGTTATTCATTGTGCTATTTGTTGCCTGTGTATCTTGGGTGTTTTGTTTTTTGTTTTTGCTTTTTAACTTGTATTTTTGTTTTATAGGTCCTGTGTGATTTATGCTTTAAAGAGTTCTCTTTTGATGTGTTTCCAGGATTTGTTTCAAGATTTAGAGCTCCTTGTAGCAGTTTTTGTAGTGGTGGCTTGGTAGTGGCGAATTCTCTCAACATTTGTTTGTCTGAAAAAGACTGTAACTTTCCTTCATGTGATGCTTAGTTTTGCTGGATGCAAAATTTCTGGCTGATAATTGTTTTGTTTGAGGGGGCTAAAGATAGGGCCCTAATCCCTTCTAGCTTGTAGTATTTCTGCTGAAAAATCTGCTGTTAATATGATAGGTTTTCCTTTACAAGTTACCTGGTGTTTCTGTCTCACAGCTCTTAAGATTCTTTCCCTCATCTTAACTTTGGATAACCTGATGACAACGTGCCTAGGTGAAGAACTTTTTGCGATTAATTTCCCAGGTGTTCTTTGTGCTTCTTGTATTTGCATGTCTAGGTCTCTAGTAAGGCTGGAAAAGTTTTCTTCAATTATTCCCCCAAATACGGTTTCCAAACTTCTAGATTTCTCGTCTTCCTCAGGAACACCGATTATTCTTAGATTTGGTCATTTAGCATAATCCCAGACTTCTTGGAGGCTTTGTTCATATTTTCTTATTCTTTTTTATTTGTTTTTGTTGGATGGGTTGATTTTAAGACCTTGTGTTTGAACTATGAATTTCTTTCTTCTACTTCTTCATTTCTATTGCTGAGACTTTCCAGAGAGCATTTTGCATTTCTATAAGTGTGCCTGTTTCCTGAAGTTTTGATTGTTTTTTTTTTCTTATGCTATCTATTTCCTTGACTATGTCTCCCTTCAATTCTTGTATTGGTTTTGGATTTCCTTGCATTGGGCTTCGCCTTTCTCTAGTGCCTCCTTAAGTAGCTTCATAACTAACCTCCTGAATTCTTTTTCAGGGATTTCTTCTTGGTTTGATCCATTGCTGGTGAGCTAGTGTGATTTTTTGGTGATGTTAAAGAACCTTGTTTTGTCATATTACCAGAGCTGGTTTTCTGGTTCCTTCTCATTTGGGTATTTTCTGTCAGAGGGAAGTTCTAGAGGGAAGTTCTGGTTTTTTCCTTGATGTAGTACTCTCCTCCTTTTCCAATGGATGTGGCTTCCTGAGAGCCAAGCTACAGTGATTGTTATCTCTCTTCTGGATCTAGCCACCCAGCAAGTCTACCAGGCTCCAGGGTGGTACTAGGGGTTGTCTGCACAGAGTCCTGTGACGTGAACCATCTATGGGTCTCTCAGCCATTAATACCAGCACCTGTTCCGGTGGAGGTGGCAGGGGGGTGAAATGGACTTGTGAGGAGTTCTTAGCTTTGGTGGATTAATGATTTATTTTTGTGTTGGTTGGCCTCCTGCCAGGAAGTAGCCCTTTCCAGAAAGCATTAGCTGTGGTAGTATGGAGATGAACAAGTGCTGGGCAGGGACCTAGAACTCCCAAGAGTATATGCTTTTTGTCTTCAGCTACCAGGGAGGGTAGGGAAGGCCCATGAGGTGGGGGCAGGACTAGGTATATCTAAGCTCAGACTCTCTGTGGGTGGGTCTTCCTGTGACTGGTGTTGGGGATGGGGGAGAGGTTCCCAGGTCAATGCAGCTGTGTACCTAGGAGGATTATGGCTGCCTCTGCTGAGTCATGCAGGTTGTCAGGGAAGTGGCGGGAAGCTGGCAGTCACAGGCCTCACACAGCTCCCATGCAATCCGAAGGGCTGGTCTCACTCCCACTGTGCCTCCACCTAGCAGCACTGAGTCTGTTTCCAGGCAGTGAGTAAGCAGGGCTTGAGACCTTTCCCCAGGCTACCCACCTCCCAGCTGTGAAAGAAAGGCTTTGCTTCTTCCCCCTGCCTGTGAAGTCTATATGCCAGATTCATGCCCTCCCCTGCTGGGGTGATCAGACCCAACACTAGGCTGTGGGGGTTACAAAGTCCGGTAGTCAAAGGAATGAGACAAGATAAGTTAAGAATACATAGGGTGGGTCCAGGGGGCCAATGCTAGTATGGAGGCTGCAAAGGCCTCGAGCTCTGGGAGCCCACACTGTTTATTGGCAATCAAACAAAGAAGCAGGTGGTGAGGATATGCAGATGTAGGGGTAGACAAGTGAGGATGTAAGGACGTGGGGGTAGAAAGGTAGTGGTACATCAAGTGTAGTTGTGATGGTTTAGCATATGCTCTGCTGCTTGACATAATGGAGAGCAGGTTCTTTTAACTCAAGATACAATCGACCCTGGGAGAGCAAGAAGCAAGCAGCCAGCAAGTCTGGACACATTCCAGAGGCCACGAGGGGTTTTATGCCCTGGACTTCGATTGTGGTGTGGCAGGGCAGCCTTCCACCCTTTGGCACAGAGCTTGGTGTTCCACAGGCCATGAGGGGTTTTAGACCCTGGACCCAGGATGTGTTCCAAGACTCTTTTACATTATATCAGACAAGCAAGCCCTGCTTCAGCCCTTCTACCAAAGTCCCCCAAATTCTGGCCAGGAGGCTTCTCACCTGGTTCAAATTGTTACGAAGTTCTGCTGGAGACTTCCCTGTGGCATTTTCCCTGCACCTCTGGCCATCCTCCTGAAGGATCCCTGTAGTTCCAGGCAGGAATGGCCTGCTTGGGGATCCAGTGAGCTCCCAGAGCCTTTCCTGCTGCTTCCTCTAACCCTGTATTTTGCTCGGCTCTCTAAATTGACTCAGCTCCAGGTAAGGTCAGAAACTTCTCCTGCAAACTAGACCTTCAGTTTCCCCATGGGGGCATATGTTTGGGAGTGGAGGATCTCCCTTTCCCACTTCTGCAGTTTGGGCACTCACAGTATTTGGGGTGTCTCCCAGGTTCTGCAGGAACAGTCTGCTTCCTTCAGAGGGTCTGTGGGTCCTCTTGGGATTCCTGGTTTGTTCTTGTCATCATTCCAGAGCTAAAATTCCATGATAAGAGCCTCCACACACTGCTGCTCCATCTCTCTGAGTCAGAGCTGCAATCTAGTCCTGCCTCCTGTCTGCCATGACAAACTTTGGTCAAGCAGCTGTTTCCTTCAGGTTTTGACATAAATAATTTCCTTCTAAGAAATACCTTCACCTATCTCTCAGGGTCCCCCTCTTGACTTATCTCTATTATATCACCCTTTTAACATTTTCTTCATAGCACTTACTAGTATCTGAAATTACAGTCAGGTGCCACATAATGATGGCGGGTTCATCAATGGGCTGCATGTATGACAGTGGTCCCATAAGATTATAATACGGTATATTTACTGTACATTTTCTATGTTTAAATATATAAATACTTACCATTGTGTTACAGTTGCCTACAATGTTTGGTACAGTAACATGCTGTAAAGGTTTGTAGCCTAGGATCCATAGGCTACAACATATAGTCTAGGTGTGTAGTAGGATACACCATCTAGGTTTGTGTAAGTACAATATGATGTTCACAAACACATGAAATCACCTAACAATGCATTTCTCAAAATGTATCCCCATTGTTAAATGACACATGACTGAATACTGTTTCCTTGATTATGATCTGTCTCTTGTACTAGAATGTAACCTCTTTGAAACCAGGAACCTTGTCTACCTAGTTTACCGCTTCATCCCCAGTCTTGAAAAGTAAATATGCTGTATGAATAAATAACAATTTCTAGCTCAGAGGTGTTATTCAATACATGTCAATTTACCCTATTTTCCTAGGGCATGGCCAATATTTAAAATAGTTCAGAACATATTACAAGTGATCAATATTTATTGATATTGATCATTGATTATTGATACTTATTGATACAGAAAAACATAGGAAAAAATTCTGTACTGCAAGAACTTCTAGATTCAGTCCTGAAAACATGTCCTTTAGTACATTTACTTTGATTTGCACAAACCTATACGTGTGGCTATTTTGCTTGCAAAATATGTTCTCATCTGAATGTGAACCCACATGGCACTTCCAACCACCAACTCTATATAAATTTGGATGATAAAGTCTCTGGAGGTTTAAGATAAGTAATATCTTCAGCCAAAAACTCAGCTCAGAATGGTTAGTTTTCTTCTTTGTCTTTGTTTATCATGTCTTACGAGTGATGACTAGTTTCAAAAAGACTTTTATTTTACTTTGTGTGAAGGGCAGTAGTCAGAAAAAAAAAAAGGAATTGATCCTGGACTTAAAGAAACAGCCCCAGAGGTGAGAGAGTCATTAAGCTGCATAGCCTCTTTCCAGCCTCTTCACATATAACAATAGCTTTCAGAACAAGAAACTTGCATATTCTGTGCAGCTCAAATAAAATTAAGAATATGAATATCAGTTGACAAAGAGTAAAAAATAATTGGGAGTTGACAGGAAAATAAACTCTCATTTATGAAAATGTAGCTTATTCCACAACACCAGATTTCAAAAGATACAGAATCCTGTTACTCCACAATTCAATTTGTCCCACAGTAAGAAACTTTAATTTATAAATTACTATAAGTCATTTCACTGCATATAAGTGTTTTATTAACATCCAATAGTATAAAGTATTTGTGGTATTTCTTTTAAAAATTACAGTAAAATATTCTTTATAAAGTAGATAACTAATGCCCACATAAAGAATGAGAAATAATGCAAACCTCAAACATGGCTAATCATAATGAAGGTGGAATGAATCCAATATAAAATTTTTTGGACAGGTCTTTACTTTACATGTTCATTTATTCTCCAGCCAAAATTACATTTAGTCCTTTAATTTTTCCAGCTATCCAAATAAACCTTAGGTTAATTGTTTCCCAACTCTATGAGTCCTGAATTGCAAACTGTCAAAAAATGTACCTGTAAATGCATTTCAAATTTACTATCTTTTCAAAGAGGATTAGGTTTTAGTTTTTTAAAACTGTTTTAGAACATGAATTGCCATTTCCTTGGAGGGGCCTATGTAGAAATTTAGGGAACCTCCAAACCATGGCAGGTTCACAAGTGCATTGTCCCTGGTGTAGATTTCCTTATATTGAATCCTGGTTCTGCCATTTACTAGCTGTGTGACTGGAAAAGTTATTTCATTATTTAGTTCTTCTATATCTTCATCTGTAAAATGGGTATAATATGGAATTATACCTACTTTATATGATTATCTGTAATAGTTCCTGTGAGGATTAAATTACTTAATCATGGAAACTTCATAGAACAGTATCTGTCATGTAGTATTTTACTTGTATTTAATGATAACAAAGGCTTTTTTGGCTCTGGAACCAGAGTAATCAAAGGTAATGAAAGAAAGAAACTCAGTTTTAATCCTTCTTTCCTTAATGACTACTAGCTGATATGAGCATAGGGATCCTGTTGGTCATTATTCCTGACTGAATGGAAAAATCTGCCTGTAGTAGGAGAGGAGAAGCCAACAAGCAAAGAGAAATAAAGACAAGGAAAAACATTCAGAGGGCCAGTTCTAGTCCTGAGGCTCTAGGAAGGGCTTAGAACTTTATAGCTGTTTCTCTGATTCCCCAATAAATTCCTTTTCATTTTATTTTGTTTGTACTTAAGTTGGGGTTATTTTTCTGTTACTTAGAAGTAACAGGTCATCACTGGAACATGGGACTAAGTTAGTGACACGTGGATGAAACAGGCAGAAAGATCACACCCTTACTTGAGGCTTATCAGGCTCTTGGGCCTCAGTCTAACTCCAGAGTCCATTTCACCCGGTCCTTTCCTCAGGACCTTTGACATTGGGAGGGACAGAAAGACGGCACAGGATGAAATCGGCACAGGATGAAATCAGGAAAGTGAAGTAGGAAGGGATGAAACCATAGAAAAAGGAACAGGTTGTCTATGGCTCTGGGATGAATAATTTTTTTCCCCCAAAGTGGGACTTCAGAATTCTAACAATAATTCCAAAGAGGAGACTCCACAATATTCAAAACACAGAAAAATCATTTAAATAAAGGCAGACCCACACAGGGACTATTTTGGATTCTTACTTAGTCATAAAAACAACTATTTACTAAGAAGTTCGGTATGTTAATCATTTAAAGTGCCCTGCGAGGAAAATTTAAGATTCTGGTGACAGCTGCAATCTATTCTTTTGTATCAAAGTTCAAGACTTATGGCTGAGATTATTCTTTTATTCTTGCAGGACTTTGAATCACATAATTTAATGATCCATAACACCATCTGAGGCCAATGCCTAAAAGTATCAGAGTTCTCAACTGATGAACCAAAAAAAAGTACACGAACTAATAAGAAAACGTTGAGAATGAGTAAATTTATGTATTATAAAGTACATAACATCATGAAGGTGAGCTAAATGTCCAGTTCTCAAACTGTGGCAGGATAAGAGAGCAGAAATGCCTGCTGTTTAAGCTACCAACTGCTGTCTAGTATCAATTCTAATTACAATAATGAATACTTTAAAAAAGACAGAAAGTAGGAATCCATGAATCAGTTTCCCCAAAATCCATCTGTGGCTGACTTAAAAAGCAACTACAAATTCTTCCAAATTCATCCAAGCCCTTTGGTGGTACCCTTCCATGGTGACTGGACTTGGCTATGTGATTTACTTTGTCAAATGAAACAATGGCAAACATAAAACAAGCGGCAACTTGAAAGCTACTTGTATATTGTGGTTTGCCCTTTCTTGATCCTCTTGGGACCACTGACAAGGCCACCATGTTAAAATTTCCAGGCTAGCAAGGTGGACCCATATAGTCCAGGCATCCCAACAACCCCAGTCAATAGGTGGTCACACTCCTTTGTTTTGACATGCAAAATGGTTTAGCTGAACTTGTAGATGTAACTGAGACCAGCAAAAAATCACACAGTTCAGTTAAGTCCAAATTTCTGAACAGAGTTATGAACTAAATAGTTGTTGTTTTATTTGTATGATACATTTCTATAAATATTGTACTATTTGTAAATAGTTGCTTAAACTATAATAATTATTGCTATTCAGTTTGTAATTATAAATTTGTTGATATTCACTTTATGTTGTGATCTATAAGAGCAAAAGCAAGATACTGATTTTGAATGTAAAATTCTATAACTTGCTTAGTAAGGATAACAAACTGCTATACCAAATCATGTATGAATAAATCAGTGCAAATTAAATCATATTTTTGAAAACACAAGAACTATTTCATTATGTATAAGATTTCTCAATTTTTAATTGGCAAGGTGGATAACATAAATGAACACTGTCAGCCACAGATAAGTGACTATATTTGTTTTCAGGGTCAGACAGTACTGTGGGTAGATGGCATCCAATAATGGTCTTGCTTATTTATGTGGATAAAAAAGTATCCCTTCCTTGATATAAGCCAAAAAAAACACACAAAAAACAAACAAAAAAAAAACCAGCAAAAAATCACAATTACACCAAGCAATGTAATTATGAAAACAAATGAGAAAAAAATAAATGCTAGCTTTTTAAGATTATTTGATATGCTTAGATTTGGAAAGATCTAGGTAAAAATTTAGGTATGATGGTTCACAATTTAAAAAGCATCAATATGACATCAAACATTAAATTCAAACTAAACCTCAGTGACTCAGAGCTCCAACATCTTCAGAGAGCGCTTTGGAACTCACTGCCTGAAGAATTTATAGATATAACTGCAAGACAAAGGATACTGTTTTGAACAGGGCAAATGGCAAAAGAGAAGTGAGCCACAACTACAACTGCTCATGTTGCAAAGAGAAATGCCTATTTATCTTTAGCTTTGATTTCTTTTCATGTCTTAATTTTTCTGTACATATTAATATGTGATAATATTTTAATTTTAAATAGCATCAGACAGGCATTCACTGGTGATATTTGTCAAATGTTTTATATCAAAGCAAATCACCACCACTATAATTCTAATTATCAAAAATACAAAGTAGAGAATTTTCTTTGTACAGATGGCATACACACACACACGTACACATTTGGGCATGTGCATGTAAATATATTTCTAAGAAATGTTTATTTAGAACATTACATTATTCATTTAGGACATTAGTTATTTTTAAATGTTAAATGGTTCTAAATAAGAAGTATATATACATTTCTAAATAAATATTCTGACGTATTTATGTAAAAGGAATATATAATATATTACATATTAAAATCATTAATAATACAAATATAAGTAAATTAATACAAATAATCGCAAAAAAAGCATTAACAATACAAAGATTTAATAATACAAATATTGCAAAAATTGAATAAATTGATATGGTTTGGTCATGTTAGTGATGATAGAAAGTCTACACATTGGTGAGCAGAGATTGCGCCACAGCACTCCAGCCTGGGAGACAGAAAGAGACTCCGTCTCAAAAAAAAAAAAAAAGAAAAAAGAAAAGAAAGTCTACACGTTGATTGTTTGATCTAAATCTTGACTCTCTTCTAATCTATAGCCTCCCCACTATTTTTCTTTTAGGAAGGCATTCTAGTGGAAAAATATATTGGCCTTTGAGCATTAAAGTAGTTGCATCTCAGATAAAAGAACAGACAATAAGTACTCCATCGAGTGTCGCTAGACTAAAATTTAGTAGACTTAAATCTGACTAGAGTTTTGTATTTAAATAATATAAAAGTATTCTAGTTTGGTCCCCTTGGGCATCTAGTTATTCATATTCATTAAGTCAGTCAAAAGCTCTTTCTTGAACATTTGCTATGTTTATATGCTGGCTATTTGTGAATGTGACAGACACAGTCCTTGGATTCATGAAGCTTATAGTTTAGTAAGAAATACAAATAAGTAAGTTAGCAACTTGAATGGTGTGATGATGCTATAAGTACACACAAAAAAATTCAGTTATGAGGAGGACTGCAATGTCATGAAAAGCTTCCTGACATTATATATCCCTTTATATCTTAGCTTTTCATCTCATATTAAGTTATGCATACTGCTACAGCAAAGTGCAAATGAAGAGCTTTGGGTAGTTGGCAAATAACCATTGGTTTGTCCAGTTATTATATTTTTATGGGAGCCCTAAGAAAAAATAGGGGAAATAAAACCACACATATATACTTGTATTTATTACATTAAAAGCTTTCTGGTTTTTATAAAAATGGCATATTGCTATACCGGCTATATCAATGGTTACTGTTCTTGTTCATACCTCCTTATCATGAGAGCAGCTAGAATTGTTTCTAAATAAAGCTGAAGCAACATAAGAATTAGATTTTTAATGTAACCTATTCTGCTATGTTGGCCATAACTAAGGACCCTCAACTGGCATCTGAGTCAAAGGAAAATATTTATGGGTTACATTGAGTGAGTCCTAGCATGGCTCAGATGGAAGCCTATTGTGTGTATTGTGAGTGGGAACCAGAGTAAGCCAATTAGAATCTCTGTGGGTTTGAGTGTGGGGAAGGAGACAGAAGATGAAAAAGAAGGTAGATATTTTGAACTCAAGTTTTATTCTAAGTCTCATTTCTTCATGAGGCTTTGCTATACATTCCAATGCTAAAAGTTCTGGGACCCACCGGGGAGAGACTATGTAGATGGAAGCAAAATATCCTCTCCTAACTCATGTTTCTCTACTCTCAACAACTTTCCTTATTTCTTCCTTGCATTGGTAAAATGCCCAACTAATGAAATTCTAAATAATGTACCAAATGTAACATTTATTTTAGAACATCAAATGGAACATTTAGAACATTTTAGAACATCACTGTTTTGGGAAGACAAGGTCATTAACTGTAATAATTAGCAAGTATACAAAAAAGTGACCAAAATCTGTGTCTTTTCAAGTTAAAGAAGGAACTGACATTTTAAAGGATGTAAAAAGCCACTTTAAAACATTCCTGCAGATAGCAACAATGGATGATTCAATTATCAAACACTATTTAACATCATACAAAAATTATGATAAAAGTTAATAAAACCATTTGGTATATTGCCTCAGTCATATTAAATAAATCATGCATAACCCTTACACTCTGTGCAATTAACAGCTATTTAACAATTTTTGTATGTATTTTCCTTTCTCATTTGATCTAATAGGTTCACCTTCCTAGGTTCACACAGCATGTTAATGGCAGAGCCAGGACTTGAATCCAGGTATTCTGACTGTAGCTCAAGTGTTCTGTATTTATAGCTGCCTTGCTATTTTAGACAAAGACAGTCTATCAAAATTTAGTGTGTAGCAGAAAGTTGGTTGGTTTTTATTTTGTTCAATGTATTTCTCCTTTATTTATTAGAGAAAAGTTATTTCAATAATTACAAAATAGTTATCAATTTGAATATTTTAAAGGTTTTGATCTTGGTTAACTTACCCTTATCAAATATTAAGCCCAAATTACAAAACCGTTAAAAAATATGAAGGCCAAATTTGATTAGAAGTTTTTTCTTAGATGCCTGCTAATTATTTCTCATAATAAGCTAGTTTTCTTTCAAAAACTACACTATTATTTCGATTTGATGAAAATTTGTTCCTGATGGAGGAAAACTGGATTCAGAAGATAGAAAAATTAAGTTAATCAATCCTCTGACATTGTAATGATAAACATTTAACTCAGAATTTTCTGAAAAAAAAAATAGCAGAGTATATCTAGGGACTCAGATTACATGCAAACAAATTTACAGTCTTCCAAATTGTATTATTTGTCTTTTGAGACTGAGAAAATCTCATTGGATATTCAGTAGTTCACAGAATTTTTCATATATTAATGAAGGAAAAAATTAACACAAGGAAAGATCCAGTATAATACCAAACATTATAAAACAGAAAAGATCCATCATCTATCAACTTTCTAGCTACACGTAATTCAAACATCAAAAACTAGGTGTCAAGTTGTATTATATGTAAACTCAAAACCATTTGGAGATTTGGAGAAACTTCCAAATTGCATTGCTTTCAGAAAGCTAAAATCCATGACTATTTAACACAATTTACCTTCTGTGTCACTCACGTTATATAACAAATAGAATCACTTTGCTTTCATTCCTTATCAAGTAACCTGCTCTATAGCACAGCTGTCAGAGATTGGCAGGCTGCTTTTCTAATGGCCTGATTAAGGGAAACAAGAATTTCCCATACGGAAGCTTGTGGAAGCCTTTTATTACTCTCTCTATATATTACTATATTTTTATTACTATATATATATAAAACAAATTCTACATTTATTAAAACTATAAATTCCAGGTTTGACTGGTATTCCAGTTGGAAAGAAAGAGAAAATATCAAGGTTTCTACATATTCCTTTTTTTTGTTTGTTTTTTTTTTTTTTTGAGACGGAGTCTCGCTCTGTCGCCCTGGCTGGAGTGCAGTGGCGCTATCTCGGCACTGCAAGCTCCGCCTTCCGGGTTCACGCCATTCTCCTGCCTCAGCCTCCCAGGTAGCTGGGACTACAGGCGCCCGCCACTTCGCCCGGCTAGTTTTTTGTATTTTTAGTAGAGACGGGGTTTCACCGTGTTAGCCAGGATGGTCTCGATCTCCTCACCTCGTGATCCGCCCGTCTCGGCCTCCCAAAGTGCTGGGATTACAGGTGTGAGCCACCGCGCCTGGCCCTACATATTCTTAATTATGGGGAATGGAATGCAGCTATGATTATCTGCTTCAAGCTTCTACTAACTACATGTTTTCAAAATGCTCAATGACAAAAACAAGTAAATATATTTGCTTAAAGCTAAAAATGTTCAAAGAATGCATTTTTTGTAAAACAATGAAAAAAATCACTAGCATCTGTGACATTATGAAGGTAAGTAGAATGGTACAAAGTTCCTGTCAGACTAATAACTGGAAAAGATGTCCAAGAGTGCCACCTTGAGGGATAATTTAGGACAATGCATTTTGAAAACAAAATTGGCATAAAGGGTTTCAATGTTGCCCATCACAGTTACCCCAACTAAAGAGCATCACTGTAAATTTATAAAAATTTATAAATTTTTATGTGAAGAGATAAGCGTGGTCTTTCAACTCAGATCCTATTATATTCTTCTGTCTTTTCAAATACAGTATTCCACATGTATTTCATTCCAATGTGCCTCCTGGATGAGATATTTTAATGGAGAAAGGTATTCTTAGAGTCATTGGTATGTGAAGAAAGGATTCCTCTCTTTTTTCTACGTTTTCTGGTGGTTCCTTTCTCTGTCTTCAGTCTTCCTACTTACTCTCTTCCTTCTTTTCCTAGCAATACCCCTAAAGTTCTCATGCTTACAATCCCCAGAAATACTTGTGCTTATGTGCACACAGGCAGTGTGTGGGGTATGTGTGGGGGATATGGTTGGAGAGCTGAGGGAACAGAATATAACATTCTCATATGCTCTTAAAATATTAATGACCAATTAGCTTTAATGTGTTACTTTTCCTTGCATTACTGCATTTTATGATACATTTCCCTGCATTTCAAAGAACAAAATTTATGACCAAGACACAGATTTCTAGATGTGGCTAAAAACTACTGACTTAGATCAAGATCATCCCCTCCTATGGCTCTCCACAGCCCAGGGCCTGTTTATACCTCTGAAACCTTACAATGTATCTGGCCCAAAGACCCAATGTATACATTACACACACACACACACACACACACACACACACACACACACACACACACACACACACAGAGAGAGAGAGTGAAGATTCTAGGTCAAGCTAGGTTTCTTCATCTAAATTTGATTTCTTCACTAGACCTTTGGAGAGTGATAGGGTTGCAAGGAAAATATAAAAATTACATAGAACAGTCCTTACTGAGAAAGACTGATAGTGTACCTGTTACAGCTCATGAAACGTTTCTCCTAACACTGCATCTCTCCTCCTGGCTTCAAACCCTTTCAGGCCAAATATTTAAGGGAGGTCTCCCAAACTCCTCATGTTTCTCATGGAGAGCAACCTTCTCTCTGGCTTCTGCATCACTTACAACAGGATCTACAGAAGAGTGGAGGGCCTGTCTCACAGAGCCATTCTTCTGGTTTTAACTGAAACCTGGCTCTCATCTCTAAATAACTATTTTTCTCTCCACACCCATTTATCTGTGGGTCTGTGTGTGGGGCATGTGATTTCCTTGCTCCTCACTGTATAACGCAGAGCACTGCTCTTACTTTCTTCCTAAAAATAACCTCAGTTCTTTGGATGCACAGGTCATCAGATGATGCAAGTTTAGCAGGAATCAGTATAGCACCCTGGTTAAGAGGGCATGTTCTGGAGCCACACTTCTTGTTTGTAAACTGTTTCAATTCCCTATGACTTATTTTCCTTGTCAGCAAAAATGGGGATCATAATAGCATTTGCCTTAGGGCATCTCTATGAGGCTTAAATAAATTCATGTTCAATATTTAGACTGGTGCCTGTCACACAGCACTTCAAAAGTGTTGGCCACCGTCACCACCTGCTTCTCAACTATATGGTAGTTTACTGTGTAATTTGTTTGCATCACATTATTCTGCCTGAAATGCTTTCTGCAGTGTCTCCACAGGTTTCCATACGAATAATTTCCAATGTGAATTTCTCCATGAAGTATGTCTTTGTCCCTTCAGCCAGATGTGATTTCTATTCTCATGTAAACACCCTAGCTCTTATATTTCTCCTCAGTGATAATCATATTGTACTTTGCATTAGTTAGCCCCCATTAGGTGAGTTCATCTTGTCTGGAGTAGATCACTTTTGTGTTTCTTGAGACCATTTTTTTCACACAAGGTACCCTCAAGTTGTCTTTGCATTTAATAACAAATACTATGACAGACTTTGTTAAAGGACCATATTAGAAGTTGATACGGTTTGGCTGTGTCCCCAACCAAATCTCATCTTGAATTTTAGCTCCCATAATTCCCAGGTGTCATGGGAGGGACTCAGTGGGAGGTAACTGAATCATATGGGCGGGTCTTCCCATACTGTTCTCCTGGTAGTGAATAAGTCTCAGGAGAGCCAATTGTTTTATAAATGGGAGCTGTCCTGCATAAGCATTCTCTTTGCCTGCCACCATGTAAAATGTGACTTTGCTCCTCCTTCACCTTCTGCCATGATTGTGAGGCCTCCCCAGCCATGTGGAACTATGCGTCGATTAAACCTCTTTCCTTTATAAATTACCCAGTCTCGGGTGTGTCTTTGCTCGAAGCATGAGAATGGGCTAATACAGAAGTCCATATTCCAAAAACTTACTCTTCCCACCTAAACTATTTTCAGGAACCCTCCCTTTTAGTTTCTCAAAACCAAAAGTAACACCCACAGCTTCCTTATCTAATAAACAGAAAGACTACACATAACACATGTTAACTACAATCAAGACAAGGTTCCTAGGCAGGTCATGGCAGAGGAGCTTTTATTATATTAGCTTTCCAGTAGACTGACTCATTTAAAAAGGGAAAAAAATCTTTTTGGAAACACTGAAGAGGAAAGAAAAGAAGGCAGGAACTGGATGGACTCAGTTGAAAGATCTCACTGGGTGAGAACCATGTTTATATGGTTTTTCCCCCAGAGGGCACTCCCTAGTTAGAAAGGTGCAATATGATTGGTTTGAGGTGTGAGAGGACGGAATTCAGGACTGCTAGAGTAGCTGTAAATTAGGAGAAATCTCAGAAAAGAGGGAGTCGCAGAAGAAGGGAATTCTAAAATCTGTGTATAAGTCCTGGGTTGACCTCCGAGCTGCATATGATGGGAGAAACTCTAAGACACCCAATGGAAGGTAAGAGCTGGAAGTCTGCGAACACAGAGACCACTTTCTTTTTTTCACCACAAGACCCAAAGTCTGGGGCTTGAACCCTGCCAAGTTAGATGTGTTTGGTAAATACTCTTAGCTTCCTACAGACGTAGCCTAACAAAGAAACCCAACCCCGACAAGTTCAAGGTGATCAGCCAGTAATTTAACTGCTTTCTATTATTATGAGAATAAAAGGAAGATTATACAGACACCCAGGCTAGTTATGAGCACATAGCACAGGCATTTAAAAAGATATGGTTCTATTTTAAAATGACTAATAAAGCTTAGGATTGGGGATGTGGTAGACAGGGGAAAATGGCTAACAGGACAGTGTGAGGGAAATACAAAGCTTTTAACACTTGGTTTAGGATAAGAAAATGTGTTAAATAGATACAATACATTTTAAAACATTATCAAACATGAATTTATTTACAAACAAAATAAAAACATGCTATTTGAACAAACTTTTTTATAAAGAATAAGTTGACAGAAAAGCAGTTTTACACAACATGAACTCACAAATGACTTTTAGAAGTCAAATAAACATTTCCATTTTAGGGAACAGTATCTAATAAAATATATAACTTAAAAGCATATGGAACACATATTCATACATTCTTAAAAATGAAATTGTTATTCCACCGAGAATTTGTCAAAAATCTAAAGTATGTCATGTTTAACCAACAATTTGCTTCTAAATAGGAGTCTCTTTTGAGAAGCTAAATATTAATTTTCAAACAACTATTTCTCCGTTTGGTAACTGGAATCATTCTTATTAAAACAAAGGTCTTTATGTCAATGTATATTAATATGGCTGAAGGCTCCAGCCCTGAGTTATTTTGTTTTTTACTTCCTTAAATTCGTATTTACAACATATATCAGTTTGAGGGATGATGACAAAAACAGAAACAGAAGACAAAATGGTAGAGGAGAGTCTGTCTCCCTGTGGAAGAGGCAAAATTACTGTGGACTTCATTTTCCTGACCTATAAAACTAGGAAGTATAATCACATTATTTGTGACAATTTTTCTTTCTAAAATGCCATGAATTTGAAGGTAGACTTCATGCCTTTCTCCTTCATATCAATAGAGTTAAGAATATTGATTTTGGAGTCAGGCTGCCTGGTTATGAATCCCAGCTCAGACAGTTATTTTGTAATCTTGGAAAAAATACTTCACCTCTCTCTACTAAGTTTCCCCATGTGTACACTACTGATCTCATAGAGTTGTTATGAGACTAGCATGGGTAAATCACTTTAAAACAGTGGCTCATACAATGTTACACGAGTTTTCAAATGAGACATCATCACTCATTGTTTGTGGGAAAAGATTCTGACTATGTCATATGAATGAAGTATGCCACATGAAAAGATCATATCATATGGGAAGATATATTAGGTTAAATCATCTAATATGTGATTACAAAACACAAAAGTGAGGGTTTTTTTTTTTTTTACATTTACCTTAGCTTCATACAACTCAGGAAACATCTGAATAACATTATGATAAATAGATATAAATGATTATAAATCTTTGTGGCTAAATACAACAAAACACTATAAAAGAGTTTAATTCAGACAAATAAAAATTTAATTACATTTGGAAATGTAGCACAATATCTCCACCTAGTGGACACCACCTTAAAAATTTTTACAGATAGTGCGCAGCCTTTTTTTTTTTTTTTTTTTTTTTTTTTTTAATCACTGGGGGAAAGCTTTTCAAATAGAAGTACATTACTTTCACTAATGTAGAGGGATAAAAAATAGAAAATAAGTTAAATACTATATTACCAGTGCTCCAAAACATCATCACTAAAATACCTTTTACTAAGTTGTGTAACTCAAATGTTTTTCTAAAACAGGTTAATATAAATAGTAGTTTTGGTTTAGAAACTTAAAATATACCAAAGACAGCAGTAAGTCATCAGAAATACTTGACCATGACACAGCAATTAATTTTTAAAAATTAGCTGTAACAAAATTAAGAATTTAAAAATCACAGAGCTTTAAAGATGTCAGATATCTTCAAAAGACATTTTACCTACTTGCTATCTAACTCTCCTGAAGCATCTTTAATAAATAAAAATCTTATCTCCAATGAATGAGAATTTTACTTTTTTTCTGGGCTTGTTTTCCTAAAAACACTAAACAATTAGAAAAGGTATGCTTTTCATGATTTGCAATCTAATTGTTGACCTCTGATTTACAGTTCAGGCAATACAGAATTAAGTTCAATCTTTCAAATAATTATTCTTCAAGAGAGCTTATCAAGTGATAGAATCTCCACTTATCCAAATTAAACATCCCACATCCTTTTAGCCATTTTTCTTACAACAAAATTATAAGGAGTTATCATGTTGTTCATGCTCTTTTGAACAGTTTGTAGCATTTTAAAAAATGACTATATCCAGCATAAAAATAAGCCATGAATGGTCTGGAAACTGCAGAGAGCAAACATGGATTATCACCTCTCTTTCCAAATACTGCTTCGTTTAATTAAAAAAATTAGTTAAAAAAAACTTCTCATGGTGAGGCAGAATATGATGGTCAAAAACTCACAGGCTTGGGAGTCATACCAATCTATGTTCATTTAGTGACAGTGTGGACTTTGGGCAAATCACCTGACCTGCCTGCCCTTCAGTTTCTTGAGCAGTCAAATAGAAATCAGTATCTACCTCATAGAAATATAAACGTAGCATCAAATGAGACAATATTTGTAAGTCAGCTAGTATAATGACTAAAACATTACAGGTGTTCAATGATTGATGGCAACCATCGTTATTACTTTTCCTCCCTTTTTCATCTTGTATATGCCATATACACACATATATGGTTCACCTAAGCTGAATTAAGTTTCATTGTGAAAAACCAATACATTTAATATTTTTCTTGTTGGAAACTGGCACAGTGGCTCATGGTGAATTCTAGCACTTTGGGAGGCCAAGGTGGGAGGATCACTTGAGGCAGGTGTTCGAGACCAGCCCACACATCATAGTGACACCCTGTCTCGATTCTTATATAAAAAAAAAGAAATTATATGTATATACACACATATACATTTGTATATATAAATACATATGTATGTATTTTCTTTTCCTTGTTAGAAAAATACTGTATCTTCTTTTGGTCTGATGGTGATAGGCTGAGATAAAATTTAATTAACATTAAATTCGTCAAAAATTTCTCTCTTAAAAAAGCACAATATACAGATATTATATTGTGACAAAATTTCTCACCCTAGAAATAATTTTTCAAATCTCAAATATTAAATATTAGTGTTGACTCATGGATATATGTTAAAAATATATCCTCAATCTCTATTTTCATTATAATTTTCTCAGTTACACAAGTTTTTATATATTGGAAACGTCAGTTGTCAACATTAAATACACAAAAATACCCTATATAAAAAATAATTAACAGCTATTCCTAGAGTGGTAGAATGTTGCCCAACTAAAAAAAACAAAGTATTTGTAATTAGTTGAAATGTCTTTTACCTTTAAATTCTTTAACCTGTTACTGGTTGAAGGTTACTGATTTTTCTTAAATAAAAAGCAATTATTTTGAAATTATACCCTATTAAAGAAACTTTCCCTTTAAGGTCTTATAACCTCTTAATGGTTGAAAGTTATTTATTTTTCTTAGTTTAAATAAACAGTAATTATGTTGAAATCATATCCTATCAAAGAAACAACATATTTACAAGTAAATACATATATAAGCATTAACACTAGCAGGGGTCTCCAATCTTGTGGCTTCCCTGGGCCACACTGGAAGAACTGTCTTGGGCCACACATAAAATACACCAACACTAATGATAGCTGATGAGCTAAAATAAAAATTAAAAAAAAAAAAATCACATAAAATCTCATGTTTTAAGAAAGTTTACAAATTTGTGTTGGGGCCGCCTTCAAAAACATCCTGGGCTGCATGTGGCCTGTGGGTTGAACAAGCTTGCACTAAAGCAAATAAAAATTTTTAACACTGGGTCAGAAAATTAGGCAGAAAAATGTTTAGGATGACTCTTATTATGAAACACTATTTACTTCCTAAAATTAGCCATGGTTATATATGATATTTTTTCTATTCACTCTATACTAAAAACTTCACTCAGTATATATTTACTCAATATTTATCATATGACATATTATGAGTATATGGCAGGATGAATCCTTTTTAATATAAGGTTATATACATACCAATCAGACACTGACTAGAGTTAGGACAAATACTATTGTCATCTGAAATGAGGACTAAAGACTAAACCACTTGCCTTATTGATACCAGAGCCACAACCAAATATAAAAATCTTAACCCCCATGTTAAATGTTTTTTTCTACAAGCCCATTGGATCCTAAGTCATATTTAAATTTCCATTTAAAATTTTTCAAATTTATATCACAATTCTTACTTGTCTCACTTTTTAATGAAATTCCAATTACTTCAAAGATAATAAATGCTTGCTAATTAATAAACACAAAATGTATTTCTTCATATGAATAAATATTTTATTTAAAAGTGAGTCTGAAATAACAGTCCACTATTTAGGCGGTATAAATAAAAATGGTAGATCCCTTCCTCTCTCCTCTCTTCCAACAATTCTAAGGAAAATAATATCAAGCCAAGCGGCAATTAAGTTCAAACTAGAAATGCATTTCATTAAGCCATGTATTTATTATAAATAAATTACATTAGGCTATTTATAAAAGGTATTTTATGACTGGCTATGCACATTTCAGAAATAACTCTAAGAAGACAAAGAAAAGGCAACACAGCTAAAATAATTTATCTTGCCAAAATGAGATGCTATGTTTAAACTGAGAGATACTATCTTTCCAAACATTTACATACAGTCAGACACAGTTCAAAAGATTTCTGACTATCCATTAATGGAAAACATAAACGTAACAAAATTCACAGCATACCTGAATCTTACTAATGCTACCTAAAGATAACATATCTCTAGAATTTCACAGACGATAGAATCAGTTCAAAATGACGTATTACTGAACCTATAATGATTTATGGACTAGATCTTTTTACGACACTTTTCAAAATAGACATACTCACAGATTTTCGTAATGGTTAACTGTAGGGCTCCACATACCCTTGAGCAGGGCAGTACTTTTTTTCATAATCACCTTATTTTAATCAATTCAGCTAAGTCTAATGTTTAAAAATTCATGAAAAAAAATCTACTCAATAACTCTTGAAAACACAAATATAACTAAGAATGTTTCTAAAAGCAAGGATCTAAACACTTAAGAATGGTCTTGTGAATTGTTTCAAGTGAATGACTTTGAGTTTGGTATCATTTCTTGAACAACTAAAGGCAAAATGGTCTGTTGTGCCAAGTTCTTATATAATCATTTTATCTGTTACCTGCTTTGGAAAATTCACCAGCAAATGGCCATCTTTGAACTACCTAGAAAATTTAACCAAGACATTTATCTTAAATTCAAAAGTATTGATAAGCATTCTTATTTTAAAATAATAAATAGTTGAAAATAGCACCTTTTAATACATGGCAATCTTTTCTTAAAATGCCAAGTACTATATTTCATGTATTTTATAACAAATGTGGAAGATTGTTTCTCTCTGAATGTAGATTTTCAACAAAACATCTCTTAAAACAGCAGGGACTCAACACTTAAAAATGAACTAGAACAGCAGGGCACAGTGGCTCACGCCTGTAATCCCAGCACTTTGGGAGGCTGAGGCGGGTGGATCACCTGAGGTCAGGAGTTTGAGACCAGCCTGGCCAACATGGTGAAACCCCGTCTCGACTAAAAATAGAAAAAATTAGCCAGGTGTGGTGGCGGGCTCCTGTAATCCCAGCTACTCGGGAGGCTGAGGCAGGAGAATCGTTTGAACCTGGGAAGCGGAGGTTTCAGTGAGCCAAGATCACGCCATTGCACTCCAGCCTGGGGGACAAGAGCAAGACTTCCCCTCAAAAAAAAAAAAAAAAGATCTAGAACAGTGATCCCTTCAAAGAGCAGTCTTCTTTAATTATAGGGTAGAATATTTTCTTCAATTTTGCCAGACTAGATCAGAGTGGAAGCTTCTCCTCTCAGAAGTATTCCTATATACAAAATCCTTGCATTAATATTATCAGACAAAAGGTTATTTTCCCTAAATTACACATTCCTTTTCAATTTTCACTTCCTGGATTTAGTTCTCCATTATAGTAAATTAATGACAAAAGTATAATTTCTTTGAGTGTCCTCTCTCATCTAATTTTTAAAAAGTCTGGATTAAAAACGTTTTTCTATAATCACTGTTATAACTAATGCCAATCTATTTTCTGGGTGCTAGAGTATAACCCCAAAATGGTCTGTATTTATCATTCAAATTATATTTGTAATTTTCACCTGCACACAATTTTATATTTGTAAATGTAGAATCATTACTTAAAACTCAGAGAAGCAAAATTTGACATTGAGGAGAAAGTAATTTGTTCACTTATAGCTACTTTCAAAGTTTAGAAACATAAAATTATGTTAAAAGATGAGTTCTATTCATAGTTCTAAGTTTACATGTCAAAGTTAACATGCCCAAATAATACTTTCCTGTAATGGAATGACAACCCAAAAAATACACTCAAAATAATAAACACAAAATTCAAAAAGTAACACAAAATAATCCTACCCCGGCAGTTGTTCCCTAATCTACAAAATAAGGTCAGACCAAATGATTTCTCAACTTTCTTTCAATGCTGACTTTTTTTTTAAATAGATAATGGAATCAAACACTAGTCACCTTTAGCTGTATATTACCTCAGAAGTCACTTATTTTTTAACCTCTCAGTAAAGATACTGGGAGTTATTTAAAAGGTAAGATATTATCTCTTGATCCAACAATCCCACTTCTGGGCATTTATCCAGAAGATTTGAAATCCGTATGTCAAAGAGAAGTCTGCACTCCACGTTCATTGCAGACAAGTCACAATAACCAAGTTATTCAATCAACCTTAAGTGTTCATCAGTGCATGAATGGATAAAGAAAATATGGCATATATACACAATAAAATACTATTCAGCCTTTAAAAAGGTAGAAATTGTGTCATTTGCAACAATATGGATGAACCTGGAGGACATTATGGTAAGTGAAGTAAGCCAAGCACAGAAACACAAATACCACATGATTTCACTTATTTGTGTAATCTAAAACAACTAAACTCAAAGAAGTAGAGAGAAGAATGATGGGTACTAGAGGCCAGGGATGTGGGAATAGGGAGATTATAATCAAAAGATACAAAGCCTCAATTAGACAGAAGGAATATGTTTGACTTTTTAAAGATCTATTATACAACACGGTGAATACAGCTAATAATTAAGCACTGTACATTTCAATACTGTTGAGAGTAAATTTCAAATGTTTTCATCACATGTCAAATATTAGCTTTATTTACTCATCCCACATTATATTCAAAAATCATAACGCCACTTTGTGCCTCATAAATGTATACAACCATAATTTGATATATAACAAAAAAAAAAATTTAAAAAGGTAGTCTCCTAACAATCATTATGAGGATTATCCTAAAATGTCCTTTGGTAACTGTCATGGACTGAAAAGTATCCCAGGAAGAGACATGTCCACTCAGAACATGTGAATAAGAACTTACTTGGAACATGGGTCTTTGTAAACATAATTAAGGGGCTCCAGACATAATCATTGTAGATCAGAGTGGGCCCTACATTCAAAGACACTGTCCTCAAAAGGTAATGAAGAGAAAACAGAGGGAAAGGCTGTGTGAGCACAGAGGCAGACTGGAGTGAAGACTGCTGTCTGCAATACTTGGATAAGATTTGTCTATAAGCCAAAGAACTCCAAGAATTTCAGACAGCCACAAGATATTAGGAAACAGACATGGAACGGAGTCTTCCTTAGAGCCTCCATAAGGAACCAACTCTGCTGACACTTTGATTTTAGATTTCTGGCCTCCAGACTGTGAGGAAAATTGTTGTAAGCAATCAAGTTTGTGGTCGTTTGTTATGGCAGCCCTGGGAAGCTAATACAATATGTATTTCAGAAAGGAAATCCCTCTTTTAAAGGATTATAATCATCAAAATTTGTCTTTGGCCATCATACATTTCATATTAGGAATTAGTGAAAGAGCTTCATCATTTCTAGATTGTAAACAATAACCAACAATTTGATGCCTAGACAGACATATATGAGTCTCTACTTTATCATTTACTATTTATGCATTTCTATTTTGACTTAGAATTAAAATTATATTTACTGAAATGTTAAGCAACTTTTCAATCAAGAATATCACCTGACCATTTGTAAATATTTGCTAATACATTGTTATTAGGTTGGTGCAAAAGTAATTGTGATTTTTGCCACTGAAAGTAATGGCAAAACTACAATTACTTTTGTACTAACCTAATATTTCTCTCTGAAGAGAATAAATTAGTTCCAGTAATATGAAGCATACCCAGTTTTAATAAACTTGTACATACAAAACATTCCCAAGCTTCTTGAGGGGTCAACATTATGAGAGCAATATGAGATATCTGAAAACAATTTTCCCATTATTGAGGCTTTTGAAGCAGGTCTTAAGCTTTCTCAGTTCTTTGCCACTTGATTTCTTACATATGTTATATATATATAAAATATATGTTATATATATATTAGTGTGTATATATATATACACACTAATGTAATTTGAGGACCACCACTGCTCCTAAAAGAAATTCCATGATTTCTACCTATTCAGTTGTTCTTTGTAGAAATGGTCTAATTATTAAGTCCATTTTTACAGTTCAAAATATCACTGATATTACCACATAAACCTTTGAATGTCCTGACTGTTTGGCCACTGAAAAGTCTTGTTCAGAAAGAGGTAAAAAGTTATGAAATTAACAATTGCATAGCAACTCAGTTCACAAACGAGTCTGGATGTGGGAGGCAGAGGTATGTTAAGCCTATAAATGACATAAGGTAAAATGAAGTAACGAAATTCCAGCAGTTTCTGAGGAACTATAACAATGAACAAGCATATGAAAAACATTAAATTCCAAAAAACTGACTTTGATTTCAATGAGTCAGCTATACTCCAACCAGCAAATATATAGGCTGGAACTAACAAATATTTCACAATTTCGTATCTTTGAAAAACTCTTTTCCACACATAGAAAGTATAATGTCTATTGTCTGCTAGCAAGTATTTATGAGCATAAGTGAATTTCCAAACTAAAAACACAGAGACTAAGGTAACCACAAAAAACAGAATTCTACGTTTCCAAACTAAGGAAAGAAATGTCTTAATTTTGCCAGGAGACAGGAGATGAGGAAAGGAAAAGAAGAGAGTAAATGAAAAAAAGTAGAATAGTTGAGGAAAATGAAGACAGGCTTCATGACTACTCCGATCGCCAATAACAATTCCACCATTAACTACTACAAAAGCACAAAACAGAAATCCCAGAAGGATGTAGGGCCAAGTCAGACGGAAAAGCACACTCAAGTTTTTAAAGGACATGGAATAAGCCAAAAGAAACTGAAGAATTTTTCTGAATGTTGCAAATGGTCCTTTAATAGGTGGAAGTCTGTCTTCCTTCTTTTGTAGCTCAGTTTTCCAAGCCTCAGTTAACTTTTGTGCAATGACATTTCCTGCACAGAAGACAGCCCAGATGATATTCGTTTGCCGAAACATGAAGCCACAAAATCCAAGGAAGGCTGAAGTTTTATGATTTCCATAAAGACACATCAAATACGCAAAAAGAGTAAAAAACATAGATCCTGCTTCTGTATAATAAAGGAAGTTAAAAAAATAAAGTGTTGGAAATACTGCTAGTGTTAATGTTGACAAGACTCTCTGGATACTTGAGGCAGCCTTGGAGGAAGAAAAAACACAGATAAAATTATTTTCATGATAAAAAATGCTATTTCTGTTTACCGAATGAAGAGATTTATTTAAAAACTACTCAACTACTCAAACCTTATTTAAATAAAATTAATATTAATCTTATCTCTGGCGTTGCAAAAGCACAATATACATTTATAAGAATACTTTCTGGTACTTTTTATTTATACCTATCAGTTTGGAGAACATCTGTGTGCCAAAGCTTCTGTAGCTTAACACATTTTGAATCAGGCAATGATTAATTAAGGAGTTACTGAGTGCAAGATACCGACTAAGTTCTATGGGGACTATGGAGATAAATAGGACACAGTGCTGGCTCCATTTCCCTGAGCTTATGTTTTAGTGCCTTCAATAAGGATTCACTTAGCCATAATCACCACTTTCCTTTAAGGAAATCCTTCATAACTCTACACAAGGTAGAATGTAAACATGCATATGGTATTTTTACTACTATACCCAGACTTACTTTTTCAAGATGAAATTTTCATGATGAAATAACAGGTATTTTTCTGAAAAGTGAGCCAGTCTGAAGTTTTATATCCTCTTTTGGCCTTTCTGACATGCTATTTCAGAATTTGAAAGTGTTCTTATGTTCTTGAATTGTATACTCTACTTAATCAAAATCACCAAATCAGATCATGCCATTTCCTTGACTAAAATTAAGGTCTCTCCATTACATGCTTAAGTTCAAAGTCCTCTTGGTGACATATAAAGGCATTCATGACCTTTTTCTCTAGTTTTACATCCCTCTAACTTTCTAATCCTGTAATTCCAAGACCAATTCCCTGCACCTCATTGTTCAATGCCTTTCTTCCTTTGCTTATGCTGTCTCCTCAGGATTAATTCCCCACCCTACAGCCCTATCCGTTCATCAAGACTCAGCTCTGGTACCATCTTCTTTGTGTGGACTTACTGAATGCCACCTAGTCCCCTCCCTCCCAGAAAAGCAATAAGTGTTCCCCTGCTCCTTCTCTGTATCCTCATAGCATCTTATTTGTACCACTCTATCATAATTGGCACTACTAACATCATCTCTTATGGTTAAAAATAATCATTAGAGTTAATAATTACTGAGCCCTTACTATGTATCTGGCACTATTTGAAGCATCTTCCATTTATTAAGTTTCTTTGTTCCTTTATAACAGTTCTATAAGTTATTATTCTATTATTATTCTTATTTAATAGATGAAGATATGGAGCCACTAAGCGTTAACCTGCCCATGGTGGTAACAAAACTGCTAAGTGGCAGGGAGAGAATTCTAACCCAGGCAATCTACCTCCAGGGCCTGCACTGTTATCACATCAAAAGTCCTCAGGTAAAGTGTGTTTTCCCTAATGAATATATACGTTTTACAAGAAAAAGACTGCCTCATTTATCTCTGTTGTCCCAGTGCCTAGCATATGGAATAAGCTTAGTAAGTACTTATTGAACTGGTTTGACTCACTTAACAAATATTTACTTTAGATTTTACAAATAAGCTATTCAAGTGTTTAAATGCAAATTTATTCTAAAATGGAGACGGAGGATTTATGTTTACCTTTACATAATATACAAAAATACAAAGTTACAAAGTGTTAAAGACATTTTTCACCAAATCTCATTAAACTAATTCATTGTAATTGTGGACCTGACTACACATAAACTTGTAATTAAGTATTTTGAAACATACCTTGTTTCTGGGTTGTACCTTGCGGAAAAGCAAATACAGTAAATAGAAGTTGCCAACACTGAAGAGAAGATTAACAAATCTGAGCATCCCAATGGAGCAGACAACATGTTCGGACCATCCAAAGATCCAAATGGCAGGTTTGACCACTCCAACTGACACCAGGTACAAGCCAGGTAATGTAGTAATCATGGGATCCCACTTTAAAATGAAAGGAAATGAAGTAAAAGCAAGAGGTAATACGAACAAGACAGACACAAACATGTCAAGCCCACGTCTCATCTCTAGCAACAATCAGAAATTTTGAGAAGTTATTCTGACAAGATTAAGTAAGTCCTTGGCAAAACAGGATTCGTTTTTCTTATATTTTGCCCCCGGACCAGCTTAGTGATTGTTCAGATAGCAGCAACCAACAGAAAACAACAACTTAAAATCTATTTCTATTTTCCAAGAAATGTTCTTTAAAAAGTCTTTATTTTGGTAAATAAGCTGCAAATGCTCCAGTTTTTAAAAGCATGGAAACACTGGTTGGGACTCTAAGTTTAGGAAAACATTTGGTCCACAGGCTCCATGATGACAGCTAACATAAACGGAGACAGAAATTGTGCCAAACCCTCTGTATTAACGTTACAATATGCCTTATAGTAAAGATTACTGTCATTTTGCAGATAGGTAACCTGAATTTCTGAAACTCAGAACATCTCCAAGATCACAAAAGTAGTAAATCACAGCACCATGATTTAAGATCAGATCTTTCTCTAAAACAGACTTTATATTTCTAGCCAGTACCCTATATTGTGTCACCAGAAAAGCAGGCGATGTTTATTTTGATATTTATATGTACATACTTGCACAGTCAAATATATATTCAAAAATGATGTGACTGGACTGGTTGCCAGTTTATCCAGTTAACAGATAGTTCACTAAAAATACTCAGGGAAGGAATTTCTGATTATAAATGGTCACTTTTTGGTAGCTGAAGATCCCTCCAGTCCATACTATCCCACCCCTAAAATGCATAGTGAGGTGCTTGACAGGTGAGCTAAAGGTAAGTTTTCTGGTATTTCCAAGGAGCACCGCAATACCTTTACTCCCGAGACAAGGAAAGACAAAGTGGGATAGACATCGTCAGCTGCCAACAGGAGCGCTCAGTTCCCCATTAAGTATTCTCCCAGATCATTCCTTCCTGGGAGACAGATCTACTGTTTATTCATTCATTTAATAAATATTTCACAGATCTCAGAGACAGGAACAAAATTCTATACCCAGTTTCTTTCATGTTCTGGGGCTAGTGGGGTGGAACGGGACGAGTTAAGTCTAAGGATGGGAGAAGGAGCTGGGGACGCTGGGACCTCTCAGGCCTCTCCTGGGGTGGGGACAGGTTGGAGACCCCACCTGGGAAAGGGAGAAATGGCCCTCACAGTAGCGTTGCGCCTGAGGCAGGTGGAAGATCTCATCCATGTAGGGCTCTCGCAGCGCCCGGCTGAAGGCGGAGAAGAGGAGGCAAGACACTAAAAAGGTACAGCTCAAGGCAGCCGAGAAATAGTAACCCTCTAGCTGCGCCATTCCCGCTCCCACAGCCGCTGCCGAAGAACCCACTCCTGGAAACTTCTGAGCCCGGAAACCCGAGCTGGAAACTTGGGCTCGAAATGGGCGCGCTAGACGTGACTAGCCAGACGGGGCCACATACCGGAAGGCAAAGGATGCTGGGAAAGCGCGGATCCGGAAAGATCGGGTCGCTGTTTCCCGGAGTGACGGGTTTAGGTAACGGACCGGATGATTACCCTGTCAATCACATTGCCCGGGCGCACAGAGTGTTAAAACTTCCGGAAAGGGCGGGTCTCGGAATTTGCCTAAGCGGGGGGTGCGTGACTTGCTGCTTTGGGAAAAAAAAAAAAAAAAAAAAAAAAAAAAAAAAAAAGCCGATTCTCAGCTTGGATCTTTTTTCCTGCTCATTTCCATCACTTACCAGAAGGTGGCGACGTTTCCCCACGTCTCCAATTCCAAGCCCTAAAATTTACACATTTTTCCCCCGTTACTTCTGTTCTTTTTATTAAACCCTCAATTCCACGACTTTTCATTGCATCAACTTTGGAGTGTAGGAAGGGGGCGTTGGTTGTGATAGCAAAGACTGAGACTTTCAGATGAAAACTTGAAGAACCAGAGACCCGTCAATGCCGAATGAACTTAAGTGAGAGGAGTGTTTGTTCGTTTGTTTGTTTAAGTTAAAAGAGAACTCTTTCAAAATGTGGATGCCCTCACAGGATTTAGTTAAACTGACATTCCTAAGGCACTCTCATAGCCATATCTCAGTACCCTGTGGGATTTGGGAAAAAAAAAAAAAAAAAAAATATATATATATATATATATATATATATATATATATATATTTAGAATTTGGGATGTTTTAGAATTCTCTGTGCCTGTAATATCTGTAAGGCAGTGTTCTGTTTTTCCTACTAAATCATAAGCGTGAACATCTTAGTGGGATTATATATCCTTTACGTTTGTAGTCCCCCAGTGGCTTTCACACAGTAGGCACTTCAATTTGTGGACTTTTATAGGCTATATAGACATCATCAAATTCCTGTATTCTGGGATTAAGTGTTGGGAACAGGAGATGAGGTAAATAATTTGAAGAATGCCAAAGATAAATTATGTGTTGTAATTTTGTCTTGAGCATGGTTGGCCATGTTTTGCAGAAAAACTGTCTCTCAGGTAACCTCAGTCACGTTGCCTTTGGCAGGAATATATCAGAATTGAGTCAGGATTTAAGGTTGCTAACCTCAGAGTTCTCAATTGAGCTCTTTTTCTGGGTCAAAACTAATTCAGTCTTTCTGAACTTAAGAAAGTTTCTTAAATTAAGCTGACTGCCTTTCCATTCTGTCTCTGCCTGTTTCCTCAATGATAAGAGGAGGTAGTGGTGAATGAGGGCTAGGATGGGAATATTTACATTACTGGAATAAAATCATGTCAGGATCCTACTCTGATGTGATGCTTAGCTTTGTTTTAACCATTATCTCCCATTTTATTATTGAGTCCATGCTGTACTTACTGTTGAAGTCACTTGTAACACATCTCCAGATGATTCGGTCTTCAAGAGGTTGATGTGATCTACAAGTAATTAGCCCCTGACCTGTTGACCTGCTAAATCGTGTTATATATACACTCTGCAGCTTACTGACCCACCCTAGAAAAGTGGGTAGTTTTTAAAGGGAGTATAACAAGACTAGACATTTATGCTATCCATTTTTCTTCATAACAGTTGCCACCAATAGTTTATGTTAAACATTTGACTCCTATACATGCTGCACACATCCCTTTATATAAAACGGAAAGTTTCAAGGAAATATGGGGTTTTAGAATTGCTAGGAATCTTTGTTAATAATCTACTTGAATTCATTTTGTAAAAGAAGCTGTTTTTTTAAAAAATGAAGGATTTACTTAAAATTACATAAAAAATTAGTGTCAGAATCAAGTGTAGGAATTAGAACATCAGACCAAGAGTAGTACAATAACTTCATAGCCTTATAGTTTAAAATAATCTACAATGCATACTGTACTGAATGTTTCACTGGTCGCAATAACTTTACATTTACGTTCCACTCTCCTCTGTTTCCATACACCAAGTTGAAATATGAGTTTCATCTTTTAAAAAAAAGTTGATCTTACAGACTAATTACATGAAAATTTGCTGGGGGATCATTGTGAAAAACTAGATTCTAGAGTGCCATCTCAAATCACTGAATAATAATCTTCATATTTGGAAACCATTGATGTAAAACATATTACCTAAGAATGCTAAGAAGCTCCATGGGCCCAGTAGAGTTCTTCGTAGCGTACTTCACTCATTTGTTAGTGAATTACTTTTACTATCTGCAAATCAATGAAGTTGTTGTCGCTTTTCTACTCTTAGATTATCACATCTTTGATAATTTTGAAATGCTTTCCAAAGCTCTGCTCCTAAATCAAGACCTATTAAAATAGCTACCTCTGCGGTTTTAATGAAATAGATTACATTTTATTAGACTTATCATTTAAAACTAGCTCAGCATTAATTTCAACTTATATTTTCCATTCAGAATTCCAAATCCCATTTTCCGTAGATATTTATTTTGTGAAAAAGAGTCATTAGGATGAGCAATCCCATTATCATTGAACATCAACTATTTATTTGTGCTACTTGAATTATGATAAATTATGGCAGAAAAATGGGCAATTTCTGTTGGGGTTCTAAGGATAGGTGGTTTTAGCAAGAAATAAATCTTTTTTGGTTTATAAGCCATTAAGATTTTGACTTTATTTCTCCTGTATAACTTAACTTACTTTGATCAATTAAGACATTCTTAATTTGATGAACTCACATAACATTGCATATACTTAACTGTTTGAAACAGCCGTATCTGAACAGTGAATTTCCCCAAAGACCGTAACTGTAATAACTTTGAAGTATTAGTCCACAAAACATGCTGCCTCTTATTGCACCCCTTTTCACTTGTTGCTGAATGAAAACATTGGCCACTTGCTAATCATAGTGATGGTTTACTCATTTCTAGGTGACAATTCGTTTGTTTTAGCTACAGCAGAGTACTGCACCCTGGGCCAAAATCACAGATGATAACCTCTAAAATGCAACTCTACCCTTGAGGTCAATCTTAACATATCAATCTAAAATCTAAATTTTTAAAATTAATGAATCAATTAAAAAAATACACACAGTTTAGTACAAAAGCATTAGCAAGTATTTTAGCTCTACTGAAAATGTCTTGAAGACATTGTGTAAGGGGCTGGTTAAACGTAAGTAACACACACACACAGAGACTCTTCTAAAAGACAATAATATTTATTTGGAATTGAGCATTAGAGTAAGAATACAATGAACATAGGGAGGTAAAAGAAGACAAGGGTTTTTAAAAGAAAAATGAAGAGGGTTACAAGACAATTATCTTTGGTTATAAGGACTGGTAACAAGGGCGGCACCAGTTGGAGGTTTCACAGGCAGTTGCTGGGCAAATGTCCTCGCAGAAGTAATTTTTTGTGAGATTGTGGCAGCCTTTGTGCAAAGTTGTGATTTGTGCAGTCTTTTGTTGTAGTTCTTGTTATCAGGCATACATGAATATAAACCCTCCCTTTCTGATCTTCCTTAGCTCCATTTTTCAGGGTTTTTATGCAAGTGGCCCCATTTTGATTCTGATAGCTTTCATAGAACAAATCTTTCTGATTTGTGAAAGACTTTCCAGTTTTACCCTTGAAAGCCTCAGGCCAGGTAAATTCTGTAGTCTCAGACAAAGAGAGATGGTTGGTGATATGGTTTGGCTGTGCCCCAACCCAAAATCTCACCTTGAATTATAATCCCCATAATCTCCATGATCCCCACGTATCAACGGAGAGACCAGATGGAGGTAATTGAATCCTTGGGGCAGTTTCCCCCATGCTGTTCTCATGATAGTGAGTGAGTTCTTATCTGATGATATTACAAGTGTTTAATAGTTCCTCCTGCATTCATTCTCTTTCCTGCCATCTTGTAAAGAAGGTGCCTTGCTTCTCTTCACCTTCAGCCATGATTGTAAGTTTCCTAGGCCTCCCCAGCCATGCTGAACTGTGAGTCAGTTAAACCTCTTTCCTTTATTAATTACCTAGTCTCCAGCAGTTCTTTATAGCAGTGTGGAAGAAGACTAATACACTTGGTCATTTAGAAAGATATACCATACAACCCAAAGCAAAATTTCCTAAATATTTTTTATAACAGTAGTTCTTAAAGTGTGGCCCCTGTACCACAGCATTAGCATCACCTGGGAACCTGTTAGAAGTGCACATAATTAAGTCTTGCCTTAGACCTACTGAAAAAAAAATTCTGATAGCAGAGGGAGCCAAGTAATATGTGTTTTAACATTTATTTTGTAATCAGTTATGATTCCCTTAGATTCCCAGGTGGACCTGATGGACATGAAAGTTTGAGAATACTGCTGTCCTCTACATTTCCCTTGCTTTTCTGATCACTCATGCTGCTTTGTCCCCTGGCTTCTCCGATTCTTCATCTCCAGGCTTCACCCTACCAAGAAACAAAGTTCATTGCCAATGAACATATGTTCCTCCACAGCAGCTGAAGAGGAGCTTAAATACTTACAATTTAATGATTTTTAGTTACATATATTTATATTCAGATGGATGTCTTCTCTTTCAAAAAACTGTGTGAAGGGGAACTGTGCTTTTTGCTAAAATAAGTAGCTGAAACACCATAGTCCTACAGCCATTACTGCCAGTTCGGTAAGAAACATTCCAGGGAAAGAAACTTCATGAATTCCTTTTCCTTTAAACTACATAAAATTTAAGAGAATCATAAATTGATTATTAAATGAATTGGGCTACAATACCAATGAAATTACAGTACTATTAAATCAACCAAAGTAAAAAGTTACAAGAGAAGACATTGAATTAATTTTACTTCTTAAATAATTTTACAGTTTGACACAGTACTATGATCTTACTAATTTTAAAATTTCATACATTAGAGTGAGATTTATGATACAATTGTTATTACTGAAAAGAGAGTGTATGTGAAATATCAAGGAGGGTTTCTGGTTAATTCCCTTTTGGCTTTAGAAGCAGAGTAAAACAAGTGGGCATCCTTAGGCTGGGCATTAGGTACCCTGCACTGGTGAAACGTTTGGCTACATTCAAAATACTACTCTTTCAATATGTGCATGATCTCAATTTAGTGAGAATGGAGATCATCTGACTTTTCATTAATTAAATTTAAATACAAAAACCCTCATAGAGATTTTCTTTTCACCAGACAAAGCAGAAACATTGAATCGGTAGTTTCTGATGTCCTGTGGTTCCTGTTCTTTCTAAATTTACTTTCGTTTTTGCTTCGTTTTGGGTTGGTTTTCTGAATGAGGAAACAAACTATATTAAATGATTTACATTTATTTACTATAATAAAATGAAACATTACACTGTTTTTTACTGCCTCCAAATGTTAGTTTCCATAACTGCCAAATTTCAATGACTGCAAAAATGTGTGAGAAAGGTCTCTGCATTTATAAATGTGCTTTTTATAAAAACCTGTTTCCACTAGAGGGTGCTGACAACTTCAACAGAATCAGGACCAATTTGTTACTTTTGCTACCAGTTAGGTTTTAGTTTGTTTACTGATTCCAGTTGTGTTTTAGTTTATGTTTACTGATTGTAGTCATGCTTACTGATCAGCACTCAAATATCTGCCCAATGAGACTGCCACTCAAGATGGCTATGTTTGTAATATTTTAAAGTTCATTATTTACAATATTAATAATTCATTACTGCTATTTTTGACGAAATGTCTTACAATAGTCATGTCATCATGCAAAAAAATATAGGGAGCAGGTGAGAAAACAGACTCTGATGGAGACACCGGCACACATGGGGTGATTGGCTGCCTCTGTGGAATGAACAACACACTGCACAGTTTTCTGGGCCCTTCAGTCGTGTGAAGAAAAAGTCTTAGTTCTCTGAGGAAGGTGAGATCCTTCCACCCCAGGAAGCAGCCAAAGATCCTGGAGGACAGAGAGAAGTAAAAATCTTTTGCCCTCAATGGAGTGGCAGGAAGGTCTTCAGGCCTCCATCCCTCAGTAATTGAAAGCAGAGGTATGGTGCTCCTAGTGGAGAGGCAGTGAACATTCTCTGGCTCTAAAACTGTCCCACATGCAAGGCACAGTTTGACTACTATAGTGGGGAAGAACTGGAACAACTTGAAAGCCCTCCATTCCCCCACTCAGGTAGGGCCTCAAGCAGGATGTATCTACCACTGAAGATGGGCCAGGAGCACTGAACCTACCTACTCACCTCCCGCTATGAAGCTGGCTGGCACTGAGTGACAAGAAGTCAACTGCTGTGTTGGGGAATGGGACAAAGCATGGGGAGAAAATCCCTCTGAGGTGCAGACTTGCAAAGAGTGTTGAAAGTTGAGGATGGAGCAGGAATACTGAGAGGTAGACTTTTGTCATTCAGGGCTCAGCACTTAACACAAGATAAAAACAGATCTCCACTAGAATTTGAAGTCTGTGTGTATGTGTGTGTGTGTGTGTGTGTGTGTGTGTGTCTTGATTATATTACCTAAGCACACATTTTGTACAGTATATACTTAGGATTGTAATGAGTGTCTCATAAATCTGTGCATTTTCTAGTTTAAATATTAACAATAGGTCTTCCAAAGTGATTGTACCAATTTATACTTCAAGCAGTATATGAGCATTTTTCTTCTTTCTTATCTTTGTCAGCACCTAGTATTGTTAGTTTTTTATGTTACCCATTCTGGTGCATATGTTATGGCATCTCATTGTAGTTTTAATTCGTATTTAATGACTAATGGAGATAAGCATGTCTTCATATGCTTATTGGTCATTTGAATATTCTCATTTATAAAGTTTTTATTCAAATCAATTGTCCAGTTTTCTGTCAAGTTGTTTGTGCTTTATTTTTTGATTTATAGAAGTTATTATATTCTTGATATAAGCATTTTGTTGTTTGGATGTTTCGAAAATGTCTTCTCTTACTACTCTCTGTGACTTTTTTTTTTGTTTATTAAAAACGACTAAACTTAGCCATTCAGATTCATCAGCCCTTTCCTTTATGTTCTACTTATGAAGTTTCTATACTTCATAGAACTTTTCTGAAGTCAGGAAAATACTATCCTATAGTATTTTATATAATTTCTATTGCTTGCTTTTCATGTGTAGATCTATAATTCACTGCCATGAGATTCTAGTGTATTGGGTGAAGTATGGTTTAGTTATTTTTTTCATAAACAATCATCTTAGCAATATCTATTAAAGACCAATTTATGGCCGGGCGCGGTGGCTCACACCTGTAATCCCAGCACTTTGAGAGGCCGAGGTGAGCAGATCATGAGGTTGGGAGATCGAGACCATCCTGGCTACCACGGTGAAACCCTGTCTCTACTAAAAATACAAAAAATTAGCTGGGCGTGGTGGCAGGCACCTGTAGTCCCAGCTACTTGGGAGCTTGAAGCAGGAGAATGGCAAACCTGGGAGGTGGAGCTTGCAGTGAGCCGAGATTGCACCACTGCACTCCAGCCTGGGCTACAGAACAAAACTCCATCTCAAAAAAAATTTAAAAAATCGATTTATCATATTTCGGAGGGGCGGGAGCAAGATGGCCGATAGGTCAAGCTCCAGTCTCCAACTCCCAGCGCTAGCCACACAGAAGACCAGTGATTTCTGCATTTTCAACTGAGGTACTGGGTTCATCTCACTGGGGAGTGCCGGACGATCGGTGCTGGTCAACTGCTGCAGCCCCACCAGCAAGAGCTGAAGCAGGGCGAGGCATTGCCTCACCTGGGAAGCACAAGGGGGAAGGGAATCCCTTTTCCTAGCCAGGGGAACTGAGACACACAACACCTGGAAAATCGGGTAACTCCCACCCCAATACTGCGCTTTAAGCAAACAGGCACACCAGGAGATCATATCCCACACCTGGCCGGGAGGGTCCCACACCCACGGAGCCACCCTCATTGCTAGCAAAGCAGTCTGTGATCTACCGGCAAGGCAGCAGCGAGGCTGGGGGAGGGGCGCCCGCCATTGCTGAGGCTTAAGTAGGTAAACAAAGCTGCTGGGAAGCTCGAAGTGGGTGGAGCTCACAGCAGCTCAAGGAAACCTGCCTGTCTCTGTAGACTCCACCTCTGGGGACAGGGCAATAACAAAGGCAGCCGAAACCTCTGCAGATGCAAACGACTCTGTCTGACAGCTTTGAAGAGAGCAGTGGATCTCCCAACACGGAGGTTGAGATCTGAGAAGGGACAGACTCCCTGCTCAAGTGGGTCCCTGACCCCTGAGTAGCCTAACTGGGAGACATCCCCACTAGGGGCTGTCTGACACCCCACACCTCACAGGGTGGAGTACACCCCTGAGAGGAAGCTTCCAAAGGAAGAATCAGACACGTACACTCGCTGTTCAGAAATATTCTATCTTCTGCAGCCTCTGCTGCTGATACCCAGGCAAACAGGGTCTGGAGTGTACCTCAAGCAATCTCCAACAGACCTACAGCTGAGGGTCCTGACTGTTAGAAGGAAAACTATCAAACAGGAAGGACACCTACACCAAAACCCCATCAGTACATCACCATCATCAAAGACCAGAGGCAGATAAAACCACAAAGATGGGGAAAAAGCAGGGCAGAAAAGCTGGAAATTCAAAAAATAAGAGCGCATCTCCCCCGGCAAAGGAGCACAGCTCATCGCCAGCAATGGATCAAAGCTGGACGGAGAATGACTTTGACGAGATGAGAGAAGAAGGCTTCAGTCCATCAAATTTCTCAGAGCTAAAGGAGGAATTATGTACGCAGCGCAAAGAAACTAAAAATCTTGAAAAAAAAATGGAAGAATTGATGGCTAGAGTAATGAATGCAGAGAAGGTCATAAACGAAATGAAAGAGATGAAAATCATGACACGAGAAATACGTGACACATGCACAAGCTTCAGTAACCGACTCCATCAACTGGAAGAAAGAGTATCTGCGATTGAGGATCAAATGAATGAAATGAAGCGAGAAGAGAAACCAAAAGAAAAAAGAAGAAAAAGAAATGAACAAAGCCTGCAAGAAGTATGGGATTATGTAAAAAGACCAAATCTACAACTGATTGGGGTGCCTGAAAGTGAGGGGGAAAATGGAACCAAGTTGGAAAACACTCTTCAGGATATCATCCAGGAGAACTTCCCCAACCTAGTAGGGCAGGCCAACATTCAAATCCAGGAAATACAGAGAACGCCACAAAGATACTCCTCGAGAAGAGCAACTCCAAGACACATAATTGCCAGATTCACCAAAGTTGAAATGAAGGAAAAAATCTTAAGGGCAGCCAGAGAGAAAGGTCAGGTTACCCACAAAGGGAAGCCCATCAGACTAACAGCAGATCTCTCGGCAGAAACTCTCCAAGCCAGAAGAGAGTGGGGGCCAATATTCAACATTCTTAAAGAAAAGAATTATCAACCCAGAATTTCATATCCAGCAAAACTAAGTTTCATAAGCGAAGGAGAAATAAAATCCTTTACAGATAAGCAAATGCTTAGAGATTTTGTCAACACTAGGCCTGCCTTACAAGAGACCCTGAAGGAAGCACTAAACATGGAAAGGAACAACCGGTACCAGCCATTGCAAAAACATGCCAAAATGTAAAGACCATCGAGGCTAGGAAGAAACTGCATCAACTAACGAGCAAAATAACCAGTTAATATCATAATGGCAGGATCAAGTTCACACATAACAATCTTAACCTTAAATGTAAATGGACTAAATGCTCCAATTAAAAGACACAGACTAGCAAACTGGATAAAGAGTCAAGACCCATCAGTCTGCTGTATTCAGGAGACCCATCTCACATGCAGAGACATACATAGGCTCAAAATAAAGGGATGGAGGAAGATTTACCAAGCAAATAGAGAACAAAAAAAAGGGGGGGTTGCAATCCTAGTCTCTGATAAAACAGACTTTAAACCATCAAAGATCAAAAGAGACAAAGAAGGCCATTACATAATGGTAAAGGGATCAATTCAACAGGAAGAGCTAACTATCCTAAATATATATGCACCCAATAGAGGAGCACCCAGATTCATAAAGCAAGTCCTTAGAGACTTACAAAGAGACTTAGACTCCCATACAATAATAATGGGAGACTTCAACACTCCACTGTCAACATTAGACAGATCAACGAGACAGAAAGTTAACAAGGATATCCAGGAATTGAACTCATCTCTGCAGCAAGCAGACCTAATAGACATCTATAGAACTTTGCACCCCAAATCAACAGAATATACATTCTTCTCAGCACCACATCGTACTTACTCCAAAATTGACCATGTCATTGGAAGTAAAGCACTCCTCAGCAAATGTACAAGAACAGAAATTATAACAAACTGTCTCTCAGACCACAGTGCAAACAAACTAGAACTCAGGACTAAGAAAATCAATCAAAACCGCTCAACTACATGGAAACTGAACAACCTGCTCCTGAATGACTACTGGGTACATAACGAAACGAAGGCAGAAATAAAGATGTTCTTTGAAACCAATGAGAACAAAGATACAACATAACAGAATCTCTGGGACACATTTAAAGCAGTGTGTAGAGGGAAATTAATAGCACTAAATGCCCACAAGAGAAAGCAGGAAAGATCTAAAATTGACACTCTAACATTTCAATTAAAAGAACTAGAGAAGCAAGAGCAAACACATTCGAAAGCTAGCAGAAGGCAAGAAATAACTAAGATCAGAGCAGAACTGAAGGAGATAGAGACACAAAAATTCTCCAAAAAATCAATGAATCCAGGAGTTGGTTTTTTGAAAAGATCAACACAATTGACAGACCACTAGCAAGACTAATAAAGAAGAAAAGAGAGAAGAATCAAATCGATGCAATTAAAAATGATAAAGGGGTATCACCACCAACCCCACAGAAATACAAACTACCATCAGAGAATACTATAAACACCTCTACGCAAATAAACTGGAAAATCTAGAAGAAATGGATAATTTCCTGGACACTTACACTCTTCCAAGACTAAACCAGGAAGAAGTTGAATCCCTGAATAGACCAATAACACCCTCTGAAATTGAGGCAATAATTAATAGCCTACCAACCAAAAAAAGTCCAGGACCAGATGGATTCACAGCTGAATTCTACCAGAGGTACAAGGAGGAGTTGGTACCATTCCTTCTGAAACTATTCCAATCAATAGAAAAAGAGGGAATCCTCCCTAACTCATTTTATGAGGCCAACATCATCCTGATACCAAAGCCTGGCAGAGACACAACAAAAAAAGAGAATTTTAGACCAATATCCCTGATGAACATCGATGCAAAAATCCTCAATAAAATACTGGCAAACCGGATTCAGCAACACATCAAAAAGCTTATCCACCATGATCAAGTGGGCTTCATCCCTGGGATGCAAGGCTGGTTCAACATTCGCAAATCAATAAACATAATCCAGCATATAAACAGAACCAAAGACAAGAACCACATGATTATCTCAATAGATGCAGAAAAGGCTTTTGACAAAATTCAACAGCACTTCATGCTAAAAATGCTCAATAAATTCGGTATTCATGGAACGTACCTCAAAATAATAAGAGCTATTTATGACAAACCCACAGCCAATATCATACTGAATGGGCAAAAACTGGAAAAATTCCCTTTGAAAACTGGCACAAGACAGGGATGCCCTCTCTCACCACTCCTATTCAACATAGTGTTGGAAGTTCTGGCTAGGGCAATTAGGCAAGAGAAAGAAATCAAGGGTATTCAGTTAGGAAAAGAACAAGTCAAACTGTCCCTGTTTGCAGATGACATGATTGTATATTTAGAACACCCCATTGTCTCACCCCAAAATCTCCTTAAGCTTATAAGCAACTTCAGCAAAGTCTCAGGATACAAAATTAATGTGCAAAAATCACAAGCATTCTAATACACCAGTAACAGACAAACAGATAGCCAAATCAGGAATGAACTTCCGTTCACAAATGCTGCAAAGAGAATAAAATACCTAGGAATCCAACTTACAAGGGATGTAAAGGACCTCTTCAAGGAGAACTACAAACCACTGCTCAGTGAAATCAAAGAGGACACAAACAAATGGAAGAACATACCATGCTCATGCATAGGAAGAATCAATATCGTGAAAATGGCCATACTGCCCAAGGTAATTTATAGATTCAATGCCATCCCCATCAAGCTACCAATGTGTTTCTTCACAGAATTGGAAAAAACTGCTTTAAAGTTCATATGGAACCAAAAAAGAGCCCGCATCTCCAAGACAATCCTAAGTCAAAAGAACAAAGCTGGAGGCGTCACGCTACCTGACTTCAAGCTATACTACAAGGCTACAGTAACCAAAACAGCATGGTACTGGTACCAAAACAGAGATATAGACCAATGGAACAGAACAGAGCCCTCAGAAATAATACCACATATCTACAGCCATCTGATCTTTGAAAACCTGAGAGAAACAAGAAATGGGGAAAGGATTCCCTATTTAATAAATGGTGCTGGGAAGATTGGCTAGCCATAAATAGAAAGCTGAAATTGGATCCTTTCCTTACTCCTTATACGAAAATTAATTCAAGATGGATTAGAGACTTAAATGTTAGACCTAATATCATAAAAATCCTAGAGGAAAACCTAGGTAGTACCATTCAGGACATAGGCATGGGCAAAGACTTCATGTCTAAAACACCAAAAGCAACGGCAGCAAAAGCCAAAATTGACAAATGGGATCTCATTAAACTAAAGAGCTTCTGCACAGCAAAAGAAACTACCATCAGAGTGAACAGGCAACCTACAGAATGGGAGAACATTTTTGCAATCTACTCATCTGACAAAGGGCTAATATCCAGAACCTACAAAGAACTCAAACAAATTTACAAGAAAAAAACAAACAACCCCATCCAAAAGTGGGCAAAGGATATGAACAGACATTTCTCAAAAGAAGACATTCATACAGCCAACAGACACATGAAAAAATGCTCATCATCACTGGCCATCAGAGAAATGCAAATCAAAACCACAATGAGATACCATCTCACACCAGTTAGAATGGCGATCATTAAAAAGTCAGGAAACAACAGGTGCTGGAGAGGATGTGGAGAAATAGGAACACTTTTACACTGTTGGTGGGATTGTAAACTAGTTCAACCATTATGGAAAACAGTATGGCGATTCCTCAAGGATCTAGAACTAGAAGTACCATATGACCCAGCCATCCCATTACTGGGTATATACCCAAAGGATTATAAATTATGCTGCTATAAAGACACATGCACACATATGTTTATTGTGGCACTATTCACAATAGCAAAGACTTGGAATCAACCCAAATATCCATCAGTGACAGATTGGATTAAGAAAATGTGGCACATATACACCATGGAATACTATGCAGCCATAAAAAAGGATGAGTTTGTGTCCTTTGTAGGGACATGGATGCAGCTGGAAACCATCATTCTTAGCAAACTATCACAAGAACAGAAAACCAAACACCGCATGTTCTCACTCATAAGTGGGAACTGAACAATGAGATCACTTGGACTCAGGAAGGGGAACATCACACACAGGGGCCTATCATGGGGAGGGGGAAGTGGGGAGGGATTGCATTGGGAGTTATACCTGATGTAAATGACGAGTTGATGGGTGCAGCACACCAACATGACACAAGTATACATATGTAACAAACCTGCACGTTATGCACAGGTACCTACAACTTAAAGTATAATAATAATAAATAAATTAAAAAAAATTGATTTATCACCACTGCTCTAGAGTGCCACTTACAGCAAATCAAGGAATCAAGAGTTAATATTTGTATGAGTCTGTCCTAAACCTTCAATTTCTTTGCTATATTTGCCTGTCATAGTTATGATATTGAACTGTTTTACTGAATATTTAAAATAGAGCATGAAAACTGGTAAAGCATGTCTTTTCACTATTTTCTTCTTCTTTAAGTGTATCCTGGATATTCTTGGCCTATTGCATATCCATTTATATTTTATTAATTCCCACAAAAATGCTAGTTGCTACGTTAGTACTGTAGTGAATCCATAGAAAAATTTGGAAGGAGAATTGAAATTTTTACCATAAAATGTATTACAGTTCCTCTTTGTGTTTTGGCTATTGATTATTTGTCAGTCATCTTTTCTTAGTTCAGAATATCAGTCAGGGTCTTGTATTTAAATGATCAGTATACATTTTTAAAAGTCTGATACACTGGGAGGACATGGCAGAATATTGTATATGAGTGGGGATGCAATTACATTATATCCTCGTACTTCATACTATGAAGTCATTTGAATCCAAAACTGTGAAACCCCTGAAAGACAACCTAGGCAGTAAAATCCTGGACATGGGAATGGACAAAGACTCCATGACAAGGACACCAAAAGCAATTGCAACTAACGCAAAAATTGACAAGTGGAATCAAATTAAACTTAAGAGCTTCTTCACAGCCAAAGAAACTATCAAGAGATTAAACACACAGCCTACAGAATGTGAGAAAATATTTACAAACTATGCATCTGACAAAGGTCTACTATTGAACATCTGTGAGGAACTTAAACAAATTTACAAGACAAAAACAACCCCATTAAAAAGTGAACGAAGGACATGAACAGACACTTTTCAAAAGAAGACATACATGTGGCCAAGAATTATATAAAATAATCTCAACATCCCTGGTCATTAGAGAAATATAAATCAAAACCACATCCATCTCACACTAGTAAGAATGACTATTATTAAAAAGTAAAAAAATAACAGTTGCTGGTGAGGTTGTGGAGAAAATTGAACACTTACATGCTGTTGGTGAGACTGTAAATTAGTTCAACTATTGTGGAAAGCAGTATGGTGATTCCTCAAAGATCTAACAGCAGAGCTACCATTTGACCCAGCAATCCCATTACTGGGTATATATCAGAGGAACACAAATTATTCTACCATAAAGACACGTGCACACATATATTCACTGCAGTAATATCAAAAGACGTGGAATCAACCTGAAGGCTCATCAATGACATAGTGGATAAAGAAAATATGGTACCTATACACCATGGAATACTATGCAGCCACAAAAAGAACAATATCATGGGAACATGGATGAAGCTTGAGGCTGTTATCTTTAGCAAACTAATGCAAGAAGAGAAAACCAAATACTGCATGTTCTCACTTATAAGGGGGAACCAAATTATAAGAACTTATGAACACAAAGGAAAAAACAACAGACACTTGTGTCTACTCGATGGTGGAGGATTTGAGGAGGGATAGGAGCAGAAAAGATGACTATTGGGTACTGGGCTTAATACCTGAGTGATGAATAATAACTACAGTGACATCTCATTGTAGTTTTAATTTGTATTTATCTAATGATGAATGAAAATAAGCATGTTTTCCCATGTTTATTGGTCATTTTAATATTCTCATTTATAAAACTTTAATTCAAGTCAATTGTCCACTTTTTCATTAAGAAATCCCTGTGACAACCAATCCCCGTGACATGTGCTTACCTATGTAACAAACCTTCACATGTACTCCCAAATGTAAAATAAAAGTTAAAATAATGATAAATAAAAATAAGAAAAAGTCAAGAAATGGCAACATATGCTTGTTATTTCAATTTACGAGGGTAACTGTCAAATTATTGAAAATAGTTAAATATTGGGAAAACAAATCAAAGTTTGGCAAAGACAGTGACCCTTATTTAGAACAATTATAAGCTTATTGCACTTATTTTACCTTTGGAAGAAACACAGATGTTCATTTAAAGGTGTGTTTTGTGGACTGGTGCCTGTTCAGATCCCTGTTTTACTATTTTTGAACATAAATACAGAAATTAAGAATACGCTTTTAGAAATTTTTATAGCAGTATGGCAGAGTAATTTTATTTTTGTAGAATTAATACTAAAAATGAGCTCATATTTTATGTCTGTTTTTTCTTTCACTTTTCTAACAATTCATTTTTGTTATATTTCTTAGAATTATTAGTCCATGATAGGTTGAAAATTTAGAATAAAACTAGTTATTTACCCTGTGTAGTTTGAGAAATGTTCCATTACCTTATGACAAATGAAAATTTAACTTACAAAATAAAATAAAATAAACCACTTTATACTATGTCCAGAAGGTGTGTAAGGTGGTGTTTTTGACCTGGTAACTTAAAATTTAATGAAATAGATATTTAGCATAGTGTTTTTATTTGGCCCACATCATTTAGTATAATGCTCAACACTCAACCTAAATTTAGCCCTTTCTTTCATTTCTGAGAATTCAGTGCTCTGTGATTGCCAAGAGGGTTATTTATGAAGCTAGCATAAACTAATTTGGCTTTTTGCTATGTGCCAGAACTTTTAATTTTTTTCATGATTATGGGTATTCTCCATTGGTAGAGCACTCTACTTTTCCACCTCTGCAAACACATTATCAGATAGCTCATTGCAGTGAAAGCAAATCTTAGCCAAATGCCTCAGAAAAATTGACATGTATTAGTTATAATGAGGCAGAAGCAGCCAATACATCAGTTTGCAGGTTGGAGTTCCTTCTGTCTGCTCTCTGGTATCCTGGCCAACACTTTTATGTATGTCTCATTTCTAAGCAGATGTGATGATTGTCTTACACTACACATGGCAAACCTTGTAGTCAGCTCTTGAACTGAGATTTTTTATTTCTCTATCTCTCTCTCTCTCTTTTTTTTTTTTTGAAGTTGAGAGAAATTAAATCAATACTTTTGGCTTTCTACTGCCATGAATCCTATTATGCCATTCCCAACTATTTCCTTAACTTAAACAGCAGTAATACTGGCAATCAAAAACTTGTTTCATAAAACTTATATTAATTACTAGAACTTAAGATGTCTATACAGATTTTTATTCAACTTACCTGTTCATAAACCTCTTATTTCTCAATCTGATAAAAAATATAACAGCTTTACTGAAAATATTACATACTTTCATTAATGAAAAATAAGTAATTATCACAAATGCATTTGGGTCAAATGCTTGTGCAGTTTGTAATCACCTTATGTTCAATGCCACCGACCTAGGCAAAAAGCTGCATATATAAGAATTTCTGTGGAAGGCTATTTATTTTTTAACTTGATTATTCATAACACTGCTATTAATTATCTTTCACTGTATAATATTAATATATAATTATATTAATATATTTCAAATAATATATTTTAATATACAATTAATAAGTAATATTCTTTGCAGAACATTACTACCTCAAACAGTAGAAATCAACTGTGTATTACATTCAAGCAGAAATGTTAAAAGTCACCGAACAATTAACTCCTGCACTATTTCCTCTGCCATAAGAATGTCAGGTACTAAATAGGGACTGTATCTCTAGCCTTTGTTCTGAGATGAAAATTCATGGAGTCATAGCAGCCAACCCACAGGTGCCTACGGTACTATGAATGAGAAATATATGTTTGATGTTATTGCTACTGTAAAGCCACTTAATATAGTGCATTTATTATGTTGCTAACATTATTCGTCTTGTAGATACTTGATAGCAAGTAACATACTCGGTTCTTAACACAGTATCAAACATTCAGTAGTCCTTAATAACTACTGAACTATTCATTACTCATTGATAACACTTGAATAAATGAAAGAACTGAAAGCTATCCTAGGATATAATGTCACCTAAGTTTGGGAAGAAGAAAAGTAGTTAACTTCATTGAGGACTACTTGGGGAGATGGGAATAGATTGGGTCCTAGGAAACTAGGAACATCGTGAAGCCATTAGCCCAACTCTGTGCATTGTCGTTTGCCTAAGAATCTGTAATTAATTTAGCCTAGAAAACAGTTTGGTGGAGCTTGAGTAATGAGTCTTTTGCTTGACATGCTCCTAGTAAATATTTAATAAATATCTGTTGATCATAATGCCATTTAAAATAACATATCATAAAAATATATCCTGGCTTATAAAAATAAAGAAATAAATCAGAACCTAGGGATACTTCATCAAAGATTATAACATTTCTTTGATTAGTGAGTGAGTAATGTGAAAATTCCATGTTATTAAATCAAGGTCACAACAACACAAATTTACTTGGTTCATTTATTTAAAGAATATGTTTTAGTTTTATTTATGATGTTTCTAAGTATGCTCACAAATGTATTGCCTTAATGTATAAGGATAAATCTGAAACAGACTCATGAAAATGACAACATTAATAGCATAAGTATTAATACCTGCTTTTCTCTTTTAGCAACTTCAATTCACCATGTATTTGAATGAATCCAGAAGTTTACATCCAGAAGAGTTAAAGTGGTTATGAAATCAGTCTCTTTGGAACTGCTATCATTTATGTTTTTCAAGATTGCAGGCAGGTACCATTTCAATTATTTGACACATGGAATTTGGAAGAATAGTAAACCGTAGCACATCTTTTATGTGGGTCTTAGAAAATTTTTCTGGATTCTACAATTGTTTGAAGGCCAAAGAACTTGTCAGTACAAACTGTACCAATTACTATTAGTGTAAGAAGGCTCTGTGACTACATTTTGGTCCTTTATATGATCTCCTGAATTTTATATTGACCTGCTAGTGAAGAATATTCTGATACATTGCAATATTGACTTACTAAGAGATTACTACAAATATAAAAGAGAGACCAAACTTTGTTTACTTTATTGCTGTCAGAAATCAATTTATAGCATTTCATTAAAGAAAAAAACTCCATGTGAATCTTTGTTATTGACACATAGTCATTCAATAAAATAGGTGATTGATATATTAACTATAGAAGATTTAAACATTTAAAATTTAAAACTTTGTCTGACAAATTTCTAAGAAAATTGATATAACTGAAAAAATACTCATAAACCAGATGCTTTATCCCTAGTGTTAGAGAAAGCTTCACAAAGATGCTCAGGTTTAAAATTTAAGATAATATAACTTAGTTAGGTGTCAGAAAAAAAGAGATGTGGGTAGGAGGGGAGAGCATTCCACTTAGAGATATCAGCACAATAAAGAGTAAAAAGGTATGAAAATGTGAAAGATTTGAAGAAGTGCATTCAAATTTATTTTCAGAAGAAAATTAAAAAGTGGGGAAATAGACAATTTTTAAATCCCCATAGCAGCCAGTCATCTGCTCTAAATATATCACTTTGTTCAAGGACATCAATATTACTCCAGGTTCCAAGATAAGTGAAAAGCATACTAGCTCTTTAAGAGTCACTGTTTTTCAAGAATATTTATCTATTACATATTTTATGATCCATAGTCATGCCCGTTAATCCCTTCTTTCAAGGTAATTCACATTAAACTAGGTAGCCAAAATGAATGTGGTTAGGTGAAATATTTTTATACACTCTTTTACAAGTACTTGTAGCCTGAATAAGAAAAACTGAATCATTCCAAAGATGAGGACTGAAACTACTTCTAAATCAACACTTTATTCTGGTTTTGAACATAAAACTATGCTAATGGAAAGCATTGTTTTCCGGCATGAATTAAGTTATTGTGGTCTATATTTCCTGATGGAGAGAGTAGGTTCCTGGCAAAATTATGTTACATTTGCATTTTGATAGCATACAGTTTTAGGCTGTTCCCTTCAAATTCAGAGAAATACAAATATATTATATTAGAATATTCTCAAGAGAAATATAAGTATTCCATTATATTTTACCAGGCACATTAATGGGACTTCCAATACAATCTATAATTTTTGTAAATCAAACAGCCAAGTAATGAAATATGTTATTTTCCAGAAAGTAGGATACATACATCTATTTCATCTTTGATAAGCTTATTTCATTTCTCTAGCATGTAAATCATTAATCTCTTAGAGTTGTGTTCATTATAAGAGGATTTTTAAATACCAACATGTGAAGCTTATATAAGATGAAGGTAAAATATTTAGATTGTTATCAATATAGTCTTAAGAGTGAAAGGTTTAATAAACAAACATGGATTTACAACACAAACAGCATGGGGATAATTTTTCAAATTACATAATGATATCATTGTTTGAAAACAAAACAAGAACTACAACACCAAAAAGAGTAAGGGTTCCTTTCCAGAGCAAATGCCCTAGTTTAGTAAAGGAAAGATTTCATTGTTAAAATTAGAATTTGTATATAAATTTGTAGAAACATATATATTCTCTACAGTGAAGTTAGTAGATATGTAAAGACATTAATTAGTACCAATAATGACATGTATATTGTACCTTTGATGTTGTCTTAGTTTCCATAAAATCTGTTATTTTGACAGTGTTCATTTAGCATGATTAATAAATCAAAATACTTTAACCTAATAATTGATGGTCATTTTTCATAGAACAACAATAATTAAAATTTGATTTGTTTACTTATGATAAACATGGTGAAATAATTAGCTACGTGAAAAGCATTTATTTTAAATTATTTTAATTTATTTTAAATTATTTAAACTATTTAAACGATACATGAATTAAATTCATGTATCTTTTGATAAACAAAAGATCTACACATTTTATCTCTATTGCTAGTACGTTTATTCCATCACAGAACTTCTTAGTTTGAAAACATAATTTATATAGACAGTTTGCCTTTTAAACTGGAAATTCAATCTTTCAACAAGTGTGTATTAAGCCCTAAGAACTAGGGATAAAAGCAGTTAATACAGTAGAAATAACTCCTTTTCTCATGGCCAACCATCTACTATAGTGTTTCCTTCTTTTTTTTTTTTTTTTTTAAAGGTCCAAGTTCTTTTTTTTAATTATACTTTAAGTTCTAGGGTACATGTGCATAATGTGCAGGTTTGTTACATATGTATACTTGTGCCATGTTGGTGTGCTGCACCCATCAACTCGTCAGCACCCATCAACTCGTCATTTACATCAGGTATAACTCCCAATGCAATCCGCCCCCCTCCCCCCTCCCCGTGATAGGCCCCGGTGTGTGATGTTCCCCTTCCCAAATCCAAGTGATGTCATTGTTCAGTTCCCACCTATGAATGAGAACATGCGGTGTTTGGTTTTCTGTTCTTGCGATAGTATGCTGAGAATGATGGTTTCCAGCTGCATCCATGTCCCTACAAAGGACACAAACTCATCCTTTTTGATGGCTGCATAGTATTCCATGGTGTATATGTGCCACATTTTCTTAATCCAGTCTGTCACTGATGGACATTTGGGTTGATTCCAAGTCTTTGATATTGTGAATAGTGCCGCAATAAACATACGTGTGCATGTGTCTTTATAGCAGCATGATTTATAATCCTTTGGGTATATATCCAGTAATGGGATGGCTGGGTCATATGGTACATCGAGTTCTAGATACTTGAGGAATTGCCATACTGTTTTTCATAATGGTCGAACTAGTTTACAATCCCACCAACAGTGTAAAAGTGTTCCTATTTCTCCATATCCTCTCCAGCACCTGTTGTTTCCTGATTTTTAATGATCGCCATTCTAACTGGTGTGAGATGGTATCTCATTGTGGTTTTGATTTGCATTTCTCTGATGGCCAGTGATGATGAGCATTTTTTCATGTGTCTGTTGGCTGTATGAATGTCCTCTTTTGAGAAATGTCTATTCATATCCTTTGCCCACTTTTTGATGGGGTTGTTTGTTTTTTTCTTGTAAATTTGTTTGAGTTCTTTGTAGGTTCTGGATATTAGCCCTTTGTCAGATGAGTAGATTGCAAAAATTTTCTCCCATTCTGTAGGTTGCCTGTTCACTCTGATGGTACTTTCTTTTGCTGTGCAGAAGGTCTTTAGTTTAATTAGACCCCTCATTTGTCAATTTTGGCCTTTGTTGCCGTTGCTTTTGGTGTTTTAGACATGAAGTCCTTGCCCATGCCTATGTCCTGAATGGTATTACCTAGGTTTTCTTCTAGGGTTTTTATGGTATTAGGTCTAACATTTAAGTCTCTAATCCATCTTGAATTAATTTTCGTATAAGGAGTAAGGAAAGGATCCAGTTTCAGCTTTCTACTTATGGCTAGCCAATTATCCCAGCACCATTTATTAAATAGGGAATCCTTTCCCCATTTCTTGTTTTCTGAGGTTTATCAAAGATCAGATGACTGTAGATGTGTGGTATTATTTCTGAGGACTCTGTTCTGTTCCATTGGTCTATATCTCTGTTTTGTTACCAGTACCATGCTGTTTTGGTTACTGTAGCCTTGTAATATAGTTTGAAGTCAGGTAGCATGATGCCTCCAGCTTTGTTCTTTTGACTTAGGATTGTCTTGGAGATGCGGGCTCTTTTTTGGTTCCATATGAACTTTAAAGCAGTTTTTTTCCAATTCTGTGAAGAAAGTCATTGGCAGCTTGATGGGATGGCATTGAATCTATAAATTACCTTGGGCAGTATGGCCATTTTCACAACATTGATTCTTCCTATGCATGAGCATGGTATGTTCTTCCATTTGTTTGTGTCCTCTTTGATTTCACTGAGCAGTGGTTTGTAGTTCTTCTTGAAGAGGTCCTTTACATCCCTTGTAAGTTGGATTCCTAGGTATTTTGTTCTCTTCGAAGCTATTGTGAATGGAAGTTCATTCATGATTTGTCTCTCTGTTTGTCTGTTACTGGTGTATAAGAATACTTGTGATTTTTGCATTAATTTTGTATCCTGAGACTTTGCTGAAGTTGCTTATCAGCTGAAGGAGATTTTGGGCTGAGACAATGGGGTTTTCTAAATATACAATCATGTCATCTGCAAACAGGGACAATTTGACTTGTTCTTTTCCTAACTGAATACCCTTGATTTCTTTCTCTTGCCTAATTGCCCTAGCCAGAACTTCCAACACTATGTTGAATAGGAGTGGTGAGAGAGGGCATCCCTGTCTTGTGCCAGTTTTCAAAGGGAATTTTTCCAGTTTTTGCCCATTCAGTATGATATTGGCTGTGGGTTTGTCGTAAATAGCTCTTATGATTTTGAGATACGTTCCATCAATACCGAATTTATTGAGAGATTTAGCATGAAGTGCTGTTGAATTTTGTCAAAGGCCTTTTCTGCATATATTGCGATAATCATGTGGTTTTTGTCTTTGGTTCTATTTATATGCTGGATTACGTTTATTGATTTGCGTATGTTGAACCAGCCTTGCATCCCAGGGATGAAGCCCACTTGATCATTGTGGATAAACTTTTTGATGTGCTGCTGGATCCAGTTTGCTAGTATTTTATTGAGGATTTTTGCATCGATGTTCATCAGGGATATTGGTCTAAAATTCTCTTTTTTTGTTGTGTCTCTGCCAGGCTTTGGTATCAGGATGATGTTGGCCTCATAAAATGAGTTAGGGAGGATTCCCTCTTTTTCTATTGATTGGAAGAGTTTCAGAAGGAATGGTACCAGCTCCTCCTTGTACCTCTGGTAGAATTCAGCTGTGAATCCATCTGGTCCTGGACTTTTTTTTGGTTGGTAGGCTATTAATTATTGCCTCAATTTCAGAGGGTGTTATTGGTCTATTCAGGGATTCACCTTCTTCCTGGTTTAGTTTTGGGAGAGTGTAAGTGTCCAGGAAATTATCCATTTCTTCTAGATTTTCTAGTTTATTTGCGTAGCGGTATTTATAGTATTCTCTGATGGTAGTTTGTATTTCTGTGGGGTCGGTGGTGATATCCACTTTATAATTTTTTATTGCATCTATTTGATTCTTCTCTCTTTTCTTCTTTATTAGTCTTGTTAGCGGTCTATCAAGTTTGTTAATCTTTTCAAAAAACCAGCTCCTGGATTTGTTGATTTTTTGGAGGGATTTTTGTGTCTCTATCTCCTTCAGTTCTGCTCTGATCTTAGTTATTTCTTGCCTTCTACTAGCTTTTGAATGTGTTTGCTCTTGCATCTCTAGTTCTTTAATTGTGATGTTAAGAGTGTCAATTTTAGATCTTTCCAGCTTTCTCTTGTAGGCATTTAGTGCCTACAAGATTCTGGTATGTTATATCTTTGTTCTCATTGGTTTCAAAGAACATCTTTATTTCTGACTTCATTTCGTTGTGTACTCAGTAGTCATTCAGGAGCAGGTTATTCAGTTTTCATGTATTTGAGCTGTTTTGATTGATTTTCTTAGTCCTGAGTTCTAGTTTGTTTGCACTGTGGTCTGAGAGACAGTTTGTTATAATTTCTGTTCTTGTACATTTCCTGAGGAGTGCTTTACTTCCAATTATGTGGTCAATTTTGGAATAAGTGTGATGTGGTGCTGAGAAGAATGTATATTCTGTTGATTTGGGGTGGAGAGTTCTGTAGATGTCTATTAAGTCTGCTTGCTGCAGAGATGAGTTCAATTCCTGGATATCCTTGTTAACTTTCTGTCTCGTTGATCTGTCTAATGTTGACAGTGGGGTATTGAAGTCTCCCATTATTATTGTATGGGAGTCTAAGTCTCTTTGTAAGTCTCTAAGGACTTGCTTTATGAATCTGGGTGCTCCTGTATTGGGTGCATATATATTTAGGAGAGTTAGCTCTTCCTGTTGAATTGATCCCTTTACCATTATGTAATGGCCTTCTTTGTCTCTTTTGATCTTTGATGGTTTAAAGTCTGTTTTATCAGAGACTAGTATTGCAACCCCTGCTTTTTTTTGTTCTCCATTTGCTTGGTAAATCTTCCTCCATCCCTTTATTTTGAGCCTATATATGTCTCTGCGTGTGAGATGGGTCTCCTGAATACAGCAGACTGATAGGTCTTGACTCTTTATCCAGTTTGCCAGTCTGTGTCTTTTAATTGGAGCATTTAGTCCATTTACATTAAAGGTTAAGATTGTTATGTGTGAACTTGATCCTGCCATTATGATATTAACTGGTTATTTTGCTCGTTAGTTGATGCTGTCTTCCTAGCCTCGATGGTCTTTACATTTTGGCATGTTTTTGCAATGGCTGGTACAGGTTGTTCCTTTCCATGTTTAGTGCTTCCTTCAGCGTCTCTTGTAAGGCAGGCCTAGTGGTGACAAAATCTCTAAGCATTTGCTTATCTGTAAAGGATTTTATTTCTCCTTCACTTATAAAACTTAATTTGTCTGGATATGAAATTCTGGGTTGAAAATTCTTTTCTTTAAGAATGCTGAATATTGGCCCCCACTCTCTTCTGGCTTGGAGAGTTTCTGCTGAGAGATCTGCTGTTAGTCTGATGGGCTTCCCTTTGTGGGTAACCCGACTTTTCTCTCTGGCTGCCCTTAAGATTTTTTCCTTCATTTCAACTTTGGTGAATCTGGCAATTATGTGTCTTGGAGTTGCTCTTCTCGAGGAGTATCTTTGTGGCGTTCTCTGTATTTCCTGGATTTGAATGTTGGCCTGCCCTACTAGGTTGGGGAAGTTCTCCTGGATGATATCCTGAAGAGTGTTTTCCAACTTGATTCCATTTTCCCCCTCACTTTCAGGCACCCCAATCAGATGTAGATTTGGTCTTTTTACATAATCCCATACTTCTTGCAGGCTTTGTTCATTTCTTTTTCTTCTTTTTTTTTAGATTTCTCTTCTCACTTCATTTCATTCATTTGATCCTCAATCGCTGATACTCTTTCTTCCAGTTGATGGAGTCGGTTACTGAAGCCTGTGCATTTGTCACTTATTGCTCGTGTCATGGTTTTCATCTCTTTCATTTCGTTTATGACCTTCTCTGCATTAATTATTCTGGTTATCAATTCTTCCACTCTTTTTTCAAGCTTTTTAGTTTCCCTGCCCTGGGTACGTAATTCCTCCTTTAGCTCTGAGAAGTTGATGGACTGAAGACTTCTTCTCTCATCTCGTCAAAGTCATTCTCTGTCCAGCTTTGATCCGTTTCTGGTGATGAGCTGTGTTCCTTTGGAGGGGGAGGTGTGCTCTGATTTTTTGAATTTCCAGCTTTTCTGCCCTGCTTTTTCCTCATCTTTGTGGTTTTATCTGCCTCTGTTCTTTGATGATGGTGACGTTTTGATGGGGTTTTGGTGTGGGTGTCCTTTCTGATTGTTAGTTTTCCTTCTAACAGTCAGGACCCTCAGCTGTAGGTCTGTTGGAGATTGCCTGAGGTCTACTCCAGACCCTGTTTGCCTGGGTGTCAGCAGCAGAGGCTGCAGAAGATAGAACACTGCTGAACAGCGAGTGTACGTGTCTGATTCTTCCTTTAGAATCTTCCTCTCAGGGGTGTACTCCACCGTGTGAGGTGTGGGGTGTTGGTCTGCCCCTAGTGGAGGATGTCTCCAGTTAGGCTACTCAGGGGTCAGGGTCCCACTTGAGCAGACAGTCTGTCCCTTCTCAGATCTCAACCTCCGTGTTGGGAGATCTGCCGCTCTCTTCAAAGCTGTCAGACAGAGTTGCTTATGTCTGCAGAGGTTTCTGCTGCTGTTGTTGTTGTTGTTGTTGTTGTTTAGCTGTGCCCTGTTCCCAGAGGTGGAGTCTACAGAGACTGGCAGGCCTCCTTGAGCTGGTGTGAGCTCCACCCAGTTCGATCTTCCCAGGGCTTTGTTTACCTACTTAAGCCTCAGCAATGGCGGGCGCCCCTCCACCAGCCTCACTGCTGCCTTGTGGTTAGATCACAGACTGCTGTGCTAGCAATGAGGAAGGCTCTGTGGGTGTGGGATCCTCCCGGCCAGGTGTGGGATATAATCTCCTGGTGTGCCCATTTGCTTAAAGTGCAGTATTGGGGTAGGAGTTACCCAATTTTCCTGGTGTTGTGTCTCTCTGTTCCCCTGGCTAGGAAAAGGGATTCCCTTCCCCCTTGCACTTCCCAGGTGAGGTGATGCCTCCCCCTGCTTCAGTTCTTGCTGGTCGGGCTGCAACAGCTGACCAGCACTGATTGTCTGGCACTCCCCAGTGAGATGAACCCAGTATCTCAGTTGATAATGCAGAAATCACCTGTCTTCTGTGTCACTCGCGCTGGGAGCTGGAGACTGGAGCTGTTCCTATTTGGCCATCTTCTACTATAGTGTTTCCTAAGCAGCAGTTTTTTTAGATGTTGTCTAAAGGTACATAATTCTCCATAAAAATTTTAAAACACAACTTTCCACAATAATTATAATGTATTTTATACTGTCTAATATGATAACCACAGTCACACGCAACTAGGGTAGTTGAACAGAGACTTTAATTTAATTAATTAATTTACTTATTTATTTTGAGATGAAAGTCTTGCTCTGTTGCCCAGGCTGGAGTGCAGTGGCTCCATCTCGGCTCACTGCAACCTCTACCTTCCAGGATCAAGTAATTGTTGTCTCGGCCTCCTAAGTAGCTGGCACTACAGGCCCGTGCCACCATGCCTGGCTAATTTTTGTATTTTTAGTAGAGAAGGATTTTACCATATTGGCCAGGCTGGTAATTTAATTAAATATTAACTTAAATATTAATTTAATATTTTTATATTAACTTCTCTTTAGTGGCTAGTTGCTATTGTGCTAGAAAATGCAGTGCTAGATGTTCTTAGAGTTGATATTGCAATGTGACCTAAGCACTTGTGTTTGATTTTATGTTTATACCCAGGCTGGTGATGTGTGGGGGCCCAATAATAACATGGCTGACCATCCTGCTCCTAAAGGTTTCCCAATGCATAATTTGAACATTGAAAGATGATGAGAGCTTTTGGGTATCATAAAACTATAGCAAATATGAACGCTGGCCTGGTACAGTGGCTCATGGCTGTAAACCCAGCACTCTGGGATGCCGAGGTGGGCAGATCGCTTGAGCTGAGGATTTTGAGACCAGTTTGGACAACATGGCAAAACCCCATATTTACCAAAAATACAAAAAAATTACCCAGACATGGTGGTGCGCCTATCTACTCGGGAGGCTGATGTGGGAGGATGACTTGAGCCCGGGAGGTGGAAGTTTCAGTGAGCCAAGATTGCGCCACTGCAGTCCAGCCTGGGTGACAGAGTGAGACCCCATCTCATCTCAAAACACACTTACACACACACACACACACACACACACACACACACACAGAGTAGATAAGAATGTCAAACTGGAAAAGTACAATGGCATAGTAGCAAGTATGCAATTTACATTACAAGCATTGCTTAAGTCTATTAATTTGCCTTGTAAATTTGCTTCATATATTTGTTTAAGAGTTGTAAACAAAAGCTAACTCAGTTTTATCTCAGTTGTACTTACAGTTTTAACTCAGCTGTAGTTATTTAAGTAACAAAATAATTTAAATATTTTATCCATGCTGAAGATAACTTTTTTTCTTGAAAAGTATCATTAGTCACTGAAATTTGAGAAATATTAGTATAGCAAATAAGATGTAGTCACTGTGTTGGCATTGTTCAACTAGCTTTGTGGCCTATTTGACTCTCAAAACCACTCTATGGGGCAGATATAACTAAGATCACCAATGTATAGCTTTGGAAAGATTTTAGTACTTCAGCAATCTGCTTGAAGTCCTATAGAACAAATAATGATTCAGGGTTTAAATTCACATCCTTTTTATTCCAGAATAGCATATGCAGTATACTAAGAAGAATAATGGCTCCCCAAGGGTGTCTACCTCCTACTCCCTACAACTGGTGAATGTGTTACCTTAAGTGGCAAAAGATACTTTGCAGATATGGTTAGGTTAAGCATCATGAGATGAGAATATTATCCTGGCCTGTTCAGTAGGTCCAACATAATCACAAGGAATCTTAGAAAATGGAGGAAGGAAGGTCAGAATGAGAGAAGGAGACATGATGATGGAAGCAGAGGTCAGAGTGATTTGAGAAAGGGACCATAGGCCAAGGAAGGCAGGAGGCCTCTAGGAACTGGGAAGGTTAAGGAAATGGATTCTGCTCTAAAGCCTCCAGAAGGAATACAATCCCGCTGACACCTTGATGACATCCTTACAGGGTAGTTTAGGGTCCATTTCATACCCCTTTGTGAGGAGAGATTTTTGGGAGGGTATAGGGAGGGATGTTGTGCTTCATGAAAAACCCCTTTCTTCCAGCATACACCGCAATAAAGGAGCACTCGATTCAATAACATGTAGAATACTCTCCAAGAGGATTTCTGATAAATACATTCTTCTCCCTCATTTAATTTCCAGTGAAGTTTTATGGGCAATTAATTACAGATTGAATATATACACTTTAAAGTGTTTAGTTTATTGACTCCATAATCTGGCTCAAAAATAACTTAGGTTTTTACTAGAAAACAGAAGAAAAAAATGAAATAGACATGTTTGGTCCTGAAAAGAAGCTGCAGAATCTAGGATGTTTGTATAGAGACACGCTTTCAGAATTATTCACCAATACTGCCACCCTCCTATGCCAGCACTGAAAATGGTTGCCATTTTTCAGAAATGAATCATCTCTACCTTGCAAAATAATACAAAATCCTAGACTGGAAAGTGAAAGAAGATAAAGGTAAGAGGTGAATTTCTGTCTTTTAAAAATAATGCTTTGTAAGACAAATTTGCTTATTTATGTTTTATTGAGGGCCAGGAGGGCATCTTCATCATATCACATAGAATTAGTTCTGCAAATAGTTTAATTACTATGCTTGTCTCATTATGCTGCTATTTTCTGGTTTTCCAGCATAAGGAGAGAAAAATATTGGCTGCCTTTTCACAGATTCCAGGTTTTAATTTCTCTCTAGGGTATAGTTTGTAAGAATAGAAAATAAATCTGTTACACATTGTAAACATATAGAATCATAAACTAGTTTTACTTAAGTTGAATGTAGTCATATATACCAATAAGATAAATGATACTATTAATTGTATTTATGAAAGACCCAAATTTACAAAGCCAAAGAGTATAAGTTTTTTCATCTTTACATAAAACCCACAAACATTTGTAAAGCAACTATAGATTACCACTTTACAGCTGAAAAATTTTGAGTCTAGAAAGATCAACATGCCTAAAGTCATACAGATGGTAAAGTAGTTGAATCTAGGGCTTGAACCCAATACTTGGCATTTTCTTTTGGTTTTGTGTTGCTTTTTTGATTCATTGGTGAGTGAGTTGGTAAATGAGATAGGTGCTCCTAACGCCTAGGAAGTTAGAATTGTCCATTAGGATTAACAGCTGATTTTATTATAGAAACTTGGATAGGATATTAGGAAAAGTTAAGAAAGGAAGCCACCATTTATTGTGCTGGAACATAGAGGCCATAGTGTAAAATTTTAAACGTGAGTGAAACAATCAATTCATTACCTAGACTTTATCTCCATAATTACAATCTTCTTTATATTTGAGCACTCTTATGTAACTTGTAATTGGGTATTCAATTTTATATTATGGTGATGGGTATATTGTCTAGGTAATGTTTGGTGATAGGTGCTAGGCACTTCTATATTATCTGATTGAATCCTCATAGCAACACTGAGGTATATGTTATTTTACCACTAAAATATGAGACTCACAGGTTGAATGCCCTTCCTGAAGTTATATAACTAGAGAGTGGCAATCTCATAATCATTCTTTCCATCATGCTATTCCCTGCTACTAAGTTTGAAGGCAGTTACTAACTGTCTTTCTCCATGACAGATTCCTGCAAATCAAGTAAAAAAAAAAAAAAAAGATTCTTTGGAGTGGGCATGTATCATTTCTTTTCCATAAAAGTTGCCCTTCCTAAGTGATAGTTAGTTACATGTGAATGATTTCTTTAAAAGAGAGTGAGCATCTTTGCCTTGTTGCAGTTCTCAAGGGAATGGTTCCAGCCTTTACCCATTCAGTATATTAGTTATGGGTTTGTCATAGATCGCTCTTACTATGTTGTGGTATGTTTCTTTGACGCCTGATCTGTTGAGGGTTTTTATCATGAAATGATGTTAAATTTTACTGCATCTATTGGGGTGATCATATGGCTTTTGCTTTTCATCCTGTTTATGTGGGGAATCACCTTTATTGATTTTCCTATCTCGAACCCACCTTACACTGCAGGAAGGAAGCCTACTTGATCATGGTGAATTAACTTTTTGATGTGCTGCTATATTCAATTTGCTAGTATTTTATTGAGATTTTTGCATTTATATTCACCAGGGATATTAGCCTGAAGTTTTCTTTCTTTGTTGTGTCTCTGTATAAATTGACCCTTCTCTCTAGCTGCCTTTAAGATTGTTTTCTTTTTCATTGACTCTCCAACATTGGAGAACCTAGAGTTATAAAATAAGTTCTTCCTAGTCTACAAAAAGACTTAGACAACCACACAATAATAGTGGGGAACTTTAACACCATACTGAAAGCAGTTTTTCTATTAATACTTCCTAGTGTATTATGAAGTTTTTGTAGTGAGTTTTTCAGCTCTAGAAGTTCAGTTAGATTCTTTCTTAAAATCGCTATTTCATCTTTCAACTCTTAGATCATTTTACTGGATTCTTTGGTTTTCTTGGATCAGGTTTCTGCTTTCTCCTAAATCAATGAGCTTCCTTACCATCCAGATTCTGAATTCTATATCTGTCATTTCAGTTGTTTCAGAATGGTTATGAACTATTGCTGGGGAGCTACTATACGTGTTTGGAGATAAGGTGACTGATAGGCTTTGACTGTGTCCCCACCCGATTCTCATCTTGAATTGTAGCTCTTATAATTCCCAGGTATTGTGGGAGGGACCTAGTGGGAGATAATTGAATTGTGGGGGCAGTTTCCTCCACACTATTATCATGATAGTGAATAAGTATCATGAGATCTGATGTTTTTATAAGGGGGAACCCCTTTTGCCTGGTTCTCATTTCTCTCTTTGCTTGCTTCCATGTAAAATGTGCCTTTGTTCTTCCCTTGCCTTCCACCATGAATGTGAGACCTCTCCAGCAACATGGAACTATGAGTCCATTAAACCTCCTTTTCTTTATAAAGTACCCAGTCTTGGGTATGTCTTTATCAGCAGCATGAGAACAGACTAATACATTAAATTGGTACCAGGAGTAGGGTGCACTTCCACAGATATGGAAGTGACTTTGGAACTGGGTAACAGGCAGAGATTGGAACACTTAGAGGCTCAGAAGAAGATAGAAAAATGTGAGAAAGTTTGGAACTTCCTAGAGAGTTGGAGGGCTCAAATGATGGGAAAATTTGGGAAAGTTTGGAACTTCCTAGAAACTTGTTGAATGACTTTCACCAAAATGTTGATAATGATATGGACAATGAAATCCAGGCTAAGATGATCTCAGATGGAGATGAGGAACTTGTAGGGAACTGGAGTAAAGGTGACTCTTGCTATGATTTAGCAAAGAGATTGGTGGCATTATGCCCCTGCCCTAGAGATCTTTGAAAATTTAAACTTGAGGGAGATGATTTAGGGTATCTGGTGGAAGAAATTTCTAAGCAACAAAACATTCAAGAGGTAACTTGGATGCTATTAAAAACATTCAGTTTTAAAAGGAAACCAGAGCCTAAAAGTTCAGAAAATTTGCAGCTTGATGATAGGATAGAAAAGAAAAACCCATTTTCTGAGGAGAAATTCAAGCTAGCTGCAGAAATTTGCATAAGTAATGAGAAGCCAAATATTAATCCCCAAAAATGTCTCCAGGGCACATCAGAGGTCTTCAGGGAAGCCCTGCCCATCACAGTTCCAGAGGTCTAGGAGGAAAAACTGGTTTCATGGGCCAGGCCCAGAGTCACCCTGTTCTCTGAAGTCTAGGGAGTTAGTGCCCTGGATTCCAGTTGCTCCAGCCATTGCTTAAAGGGGCCAAGGTACAGTTTGGGCTGCTGCTTCAGAGGGTGCAAGCCCCAAGCCTTGGCAGCTTCCACATGGTGCTGAGCCTGCAGGTGCATGGAAGTCAGGAATTGAGGTTTGGGAACTTCTGCCTGAATTTCAGAGGATGTATGGAAATGCCTGGATGTGCAGACAGAAGTTTGCTGCACGGACAGGGCCCTCATGAAGAACCTCTGCTAGGGCAGTGTGGAAGAGTGGGGTCAGAGCCCCAACACGGAGTCCCTACTGGGACACCACCTAGTGGAGCTGTGGGAAGTGGGCCACTGTTCTCCGGACCCCAGAGTGGTAGATCCACCGACTACTTGTATCATGTACCTGGAAAAGACACAGACACTCAACGCCAGGCTGTGAAAGCAGTCAGGAGGTAGGCTGTACCCTGCAAAGCCACAGGGCAGAGCTGCCCAGACCATGGGAACCCACCTTTTGCATCAGCATGACTTGGATGTGAGACATGGAGTAAAGGAGATCATTTTGGAGCTTTAAGATTTGACTGCCCTGCTGGATTTCAGACTTCCCTGGGGCTGGTAGCCCCTTTGTTTTGGTCAATTTATCCCATTTGAAACAGCTCTAATTACTCAATGCCTATACCCCCATTGTATTTAGGAAGTAACTAACTTGGTTTTTATTTTACAGTCTCATAGGTGAAAGGGACTTGTCTCAGAAGAGACTTTGGACTGTGAACTTTTGAGTTAATGCTGAAATGAGTTAAGACTTTGGGGGACCATTGGAAAGGCATGATTGGTTTTGAAATGTAAGGACATGATATTTGAGAGGGGCCAGAGGCAGTATGATATGGTTTGGCTGTGTCCCCACCCAAATCTCATCCTGAATTGTAGCTCCCATAATTCCCATGTGTTGTGGGAGGGACTTGGTGGGAGATAACTGGATCATGGGGGCAGTTTTCTCCATACTGTTCTTGTGGTAGTGAATAAGTCTCAGAAGATCTGATGGTTTTATAAGGGAAAAACCCCTTTTGCTTGATTCTCATTTCTCTCTTTGCCTGCTGCAGTGAAAGACATGCCTTTGTTCTTCCCTCACCTTCTGCCATTATTGTGAGGCCTTTCCATCCACGTGGAACTGTGAGTCCATTAAACCTCCTTTTCTTTATAAAGTACCCAGTCTTGGGTATGTCTTTATCAGCAGCATGAGTACAGACTAATACAGGGGCTCTGGCTTTTTGGACTATCAGAATTCTTGTGTTAATTCTTTCTCATTGGGGAGAGTTGGTATTCTTTTAACTGTCGTTTAAGTTAAGTATAGTCCGTTGGCTTTGCTTCTCGATGCTTTCAGAGGGTCAGTGCTCTGTATAAGATTTTTATGTGTGAGTGAATTAGTGTGCTTGGTTTCACCGGTGTCTATATAATCAGAATGAATTTTTGGTGTTGTAGTTTGAACTGTAAGCCAATAGATGACACTTAGGAGTAATTATCCATAGCTAGATCAATGCCCAGCCTGTGGGTTCTTTTGTACTTCCTCATATTAGCAAGCATCCTTGACAGTGGGATGGTAGGGGAGAGAGAGAGCCCCCTCACCAGGTTTGCTTCTGGGCCTGGGGGAGCCCCCTCCAGATAGCTGGTGCTGCTCCTGCATTCTTTTGTCAGATGTTCTGAGCTATGGTGGCAACTTGGGCAGAGACTGTGGCACGGAGATAAGCCACACTCTCTTTGGATCAGCCTTATGGAGGGAGGCATGCACTGCGCCCACCCTACCCGGAAGCCCATGCATCTTGTTTCTCTCATTGCTCTGAGGGATAGGTCTTCTCCCCTGCTTAAGTATCAGTCACAGATCTTGGTTCTGTACTCCTGAGTTGTGCACTGCAGCCTGGGGGCAGTGGGACATCTTGGGGTTCAGGTTCCAGTTCTGACTCTCCTGGGGGATCTTATATGCTCCTGGGTCACTAGAAAGGCACTCAGGTGCAGCAACATACTCAGGCTGCACTGCGGGGGCTGCACTGTGCACCCACTCCTGCACCGCTCCTGCAGGATGACTAGGCATGGACCCTGGGAGGGACCAGCAGGCATGAAGCCTTGTAGAGCAGATATGCCTCAGTCTCATAGGGAAGCTAGCCCCACTGTCTCCTGGCTTGGAGATCAGCTGCAGCTCTGCCTCCTGGAGGAAAATGGGGATCTCTGAGGAATTGGGATCTATGGCCATTGTCTGCTGGACTTGCCTGGCACACAAAAGCTCCCAGGTCCCTTGCTGTCCAAAGGGCTGTCTGGGCCTGTTCCCCAGGGAGATCCCCTGCCAGCTCACACATCCATGGGAGATGCAGGGTCCTCTGTAACTAGGATCTTAGAGGTCTGCTGCAAGCATAATGCATCCCTCAGTTCCCTCACTCACCCCTTTCCCAGGAGCCATTTGGGGCCAGGAACTAACCCTGACATGTGGACACCCCATACAGGGTTCTCACCTTCCTCCCTCTTCAACCTAGTCTTCAGCGTTGCCTCTCCATCCACTCTTAGTGTTTCTCTCCAAATATCTGCCCAAATTATGAAGTTTTACTCAATAATTTGGTCTCTCTTAGTGGGAGTGGTGCTTCCTGACTGCATCTAGTTGGCCATCCTGTGCCCTATCCCCTAACGTGAATGATGTTTTTTCCTGTGATACAAATTGGTAATAACAGAACATTTTAAGGGAGCACTGCTAAAGTTTCAGGAAAACCTTTGCAACAGTGGGCAAATGAAGGACATATGGTGACTCTGGTAGAGATAACCCCAGGGCCAGCCAGTGAACAAGGAAGCCATTACAAACAAGGCAATGGGTGCCAGTTATGCTGACAAATACTACTGACATAGTATTTGGAGTTGGAAAACAAAGTTTTGTTACTGACAAAGGTACACATTACAGCCTAACACTCTTATTATAGCATTAAAGAAGGTTGAGGAGCAGTATACTTAAAAGCACTGTGCCAAAAAAGAATGTTCCAGACTCTTTGGGTTGCATCTCATTTTGACTCCTCTAAAGTAGTGCACATGGATTTTTTTCCTGTGAATTGCTTGAAAGTAAAGGCAGCAGTCACATGAAGTGAAGTATAACTTGTCTGTTTTGTTCTTTCATGTATTCTAACATATATATCAGTTTCTGGCACACAGTAGGCTCTCAATAAGTATTTGCTGAATGAATGAATGAATCAATCAATGACTCAATAGATCACTGCATGTAAGCAGTCTTCAGTAATCACACACTTAGCAGTGCACTTATTTGACACATAAAGGTAGCATCTACTTTTAGTACAAATGGAAAAGACTTCAGAAACAATTTGGTCTAACCTCCTCATTTTGCAAATGAAAATGAGGTCCTAAGAAAAGACACGGTTTAACCAAGGTTACACAGAAGCTGGAAATCTAGGCAAAAACAGAGAAAAGGATTATCAGCTACCAATTCAGGTTTTGTCCTCCTCCTCCCTTCCTTTTGTATCTAAAATGTAACCAAGCAACATCTATAATTTGATCAAAGGAGACATCTAGAAAAGAAGCAGCAACTGATTGTTGTATAAATATTTAAAACTTAAGCCAACCTTGGGTTGTCCATTTTTCTTCTAAAGCTTAGGCTCAATGACTGCTACTGTCCCTTCTGTCTCTGTGCTTATTCATTTAAATGCCACATCAATGTATGGGGATGGGCTTTGATTACACATATATGTGTTTATCCTTTCCTCTTTGTAACAGAGTGGAATGATGTAGATTGTCTTGATTTTTGAAACAAAATTGGGATTTACAGAAGGTAAAATGTATAATTTAAGATTACACTTGCACAGTACAAGACTTACTGCTAGAGACCGAAAGCTCACTTCTTTCTCTCAGAGGTAGCCAGATGCTGTTGAGCAGAGTTTTGGGCTATGCATATTCCTGTATGGTATTTAGCATGTTTGATCTAATTTGTATGAAACTAGTGTACTGAGTGGAAGGGGTGACTACCTCCCCAGAACACAGAATACCAATGAGTTTATTTGTTATGTCACTCCATATACATTCAGGCTGATTTTCAAGTTTTATTAGATCATACACTTTTAGAGAACGTATCAAAAGGTAGTTAAGAAGGTGGGTTTTGGACTTAGACAAGCCTGGACTTGAACCATATCTCTAACACATCTTCAGCATACCTATGTAAAATGAAGAAAATAATATGAACAAGCAAATAATAGTCAATAAACAAGTGTTTATTACTTTTAAATAAAGTAATGCCCACCAAGTGCTTAGCATAATACCTCTTCCATATGCTGCCTTGTGTTTGAATTATTAGTGTTCAAACTTTCTATTTGATAAGTGAAAAAATTGGAAAATCAGGGAGTCACCTCATGTACATGACTAGAGACTGTAGGACTCGGAACTAGTTTTCTAGTTCCATAGATTTCAGCCCGTTGTGCCTTATCATTGTTCCAAGTTGCTTCAACTTAAGGTGGGTGAAGAACAGGTGGAAGTGTATTGTCAAAGTCTTTCCTTTCCTTTTACTTCTGTGCACCTAATTCTTTAGGGAAAGAGAAAACCTTACTGACTCTGGCCCTTCAGTATAACCCATGTCTCCCACCCTGCCTATGCTGAGTTAATGACTGTGAGTGGGATATTACTATGGACTCCTACAATTGAGGAATTAGTATGTGGCCAATTTCTCTGTCATCCTATAATTGATAGAATAGAAAAATCATACAGCATTGAATAAGAGAGGAGAAGTCTTTTCCATAATGAATATATCCTTGGGTTTATGAATTTGACCACTTTAAGTGAAACGGAGGCATAGTGTACAATAGAATGTTCCATGGCATAATTTATTCAAGATAAAACTAAAATTATTGTTACCACCTTCTTGTCACATGGCGAAAACACAGACATAATGGAATTATGCTTATTGCTTACATAAGGAAAGATACTATAATAGCACCAAATCCATGAAAATGTGTGGCATGATATTAGACAGGTTCATACAAGATAGTCCAGCATTTGTTTTACATGTTCAAAAAGTACTTGTGAACTGGGCACAGTGGTTCACGCCTGCAATCGCAACACTTTGAGAGGCTGAGGAGAGAGACATTTGAGGCCAGGAGCTTGAGACCAGCCTGGTCAACATAGTGAAACCCGATCTCTGTAAGAAATAAACATATTAGCCAGATGTGGCAGTGTGTGCCTGTAGATCTGGTTACTTGGGAGGCTGAGGCAGGCAGATCACTTCAGCCCAGGAGTTAGAGAATGCAGTGAACTATGATCATGCTGCTGTACTCCAGCTTGGGAAATAGAATGAGATCTCATCTCTGAAACAAACAAACAAACAAAGAAACAAAAAGAAAGAAAAACAACTTGTGGCAACACTGGGATGGCCTAGAACCAAATTATAATTTAGGCTATGCCATTAACCAGTTATGAGTTTTAGCAGAGTCAACAAACCTCCCCAGGCTTTCGTTTTCATATCTGTATAATTTGACCCCTGAACTACATGATTGTTAAAATATCTTTCCATTCTAAAACGTTCCATTCTAAACTAGATTCCATTCCAAACTAGATTCTAGTTCCATTCTAAACTAGATTCTACTGCAGTTTCTTCTAGGTTCTTCAATTTAATTTAAATTTCACAAGCATTTTTTCATACTGTATTAGGTACTAAAGTTATAAAGATGAAAAGAAATAAATTACCCATAGTTGTAGAGGAGACAGACATATAAACAAATAGCTATAATACGTTGTGTAATAAGTATAATAAGAAATGAACATACAAAGTATAGCACCATGATCAAATATGGATTGATTCAGGAAAAGAAGCAGATGGCCAGGAGGAAGTGATATTTAACCTGGGCTTAGAAGGATGAATAGGAGTTTACTACAAAAAAAAAAAAAAGTATATATATATATATATATATATATATATATATATATGGAGAAAGGCAGAAGGAATAGGTCACGCAAAAATGACAAAGGTATAAAATTGCCTGAAACACTCATAAAACAACAGATAGTTCAATATTACAGGAGTTTAGCATTATAAGAGGGGCCAGTATGCATGTCAGGAGATGAGTTGTGACAGGGAAGCCAGAATAAAATGGTGAAGAGCCTTGTAACACAGACTTCAAAGGCTAGTTTTTATCTTGTAGTTTTTGGAGAATCCAATTTTAATGACTATTTTTATGCCTTTTAATACAAAATGTACTATGTAGAAAATTTGATATGTCATATATTGTTGCATATGTAGCCTTCGTGATTATACATGTGTAAATGAGTATGCAGATATAGATTCAGTGTCTTGTTCAGCCTCAGATCCTGTTAAATATTTGTTTAGTAGCTGAAGGGACAGGAAACACATTTGGAAGATACTCTGGCCACTAGGTTAGTTTATTGCCTTCTCCTAGGGCTCTATAACTGCCACTGACTTTGAATTTCTAAGAAGTTTTCTGGAAACTGTTAACAAAGATATTGGGCATGTCACACATATATATATATATATGAAACATACTATATATTATATATATAACATACTATATATTATATATATTATATACTATATTTTTATATATATTTTATATATATATATATATTAGCATGGACAGGATTGTATTCATCTCTAAGACAATCTTTGTTAGATTGGGGCACAAACATCTCAGTTAATCTGTTTCACTGGAAATGAGGAATGCAGCACAGCATCCCTAGGGGACTCAGCTTCAGGCCAGTCAGAGCACAAATAAAATGCCTTAAGTGCATGTTTTCTTGGGATCAAAGTCTCCTAACCCTTGGGCAAAAATAGCCAACCCATCTGCTCCAGGAAGACATGAACCAGCAAGTTGGAGAAGCAGCATTTCATGCTTAGACTCAGGTCAGTGGATGAAGGTCATTTCTGAAACAAAACAATATTTAGGCCTATGTCTCAGCTTCAAAAGACAAAGAAAAATTTTTGTTCATTACATATACTACAACATACTAAATATTTTCTGTGCCAAAATAGAAGAAGAAAAGGAAAATGATTCATATATGTTTTAGTCAAAGCCTATCTTAAAAGTGCATGCCTGGGCATATAACAGATACTCACAAAATGATAGTTATGATGACCATGAAGATGTTTGTCACTGGTGTTTCTCATCCTTTTTTCCTTGCATTCTTCAGACTGCCACCAAGAGGCATCTGTAGCCTCCTTACTTTCTCTATGGGCAAAATTTGCCATCCTATCACCTCATTTCCTTCAATCTAAGTGTTTGTATCCCATTCATGGCTGCTGTAGTCCCTATGGGGTGCCTGAATAGGTAGTATATGTCTAAACACGCGTAATATGCCACCAGCTGCAGACCAACTTTTGCTCAGGGTATTACAAAGAAATAATAATTGTGGGGATTTCAAGTCCAATGCCATGTCAGCAGGATGTGTTGTAACAGACTAGAGCCTTGCTACTGAAATTGTGCTCTGTGGACAGACACCAATAATATCACTTTTAAGTGCAGTAAAATTCAGAACTTCAGCCCTACCCTAGAAAGACTGAAGGCGATTCCTATGCACATGAAACTTTGGTAAGTACTCCTTTAGATTTTAGGCATTAAGAGTGTCTGGCCCAAAGTAGGCACTTGGTTTGTGTTTATTTTTTACCCTGACAGGTTTGGAGGACCTTTTGAGCTATTGAAACCCTGCTACCCCTTCCAGCACTGATGGCACGCTGTAGATAACCTTTCTGATTAGGTATTCTGATTAGGTGAAAGAAAAATTAAAAGGAACACTCAGAGAACGTCTGCTTGGATTCGTGACTGTAGTTTGTGGCATTCAGGAGTCTAAAAGTTTTCTTAAGAAATCTGTCAAGTAAGTTTGACATTGCATCTGATTAATTTTTTTTTTTTTATTCCAGAGGATAACAGGCTGTTTATCTAGGACCTATAAACTACATTTTGTGCTCCTTCAGACAGGTTGGCCATGACAAAAATGTGTGAAATAGCATTTTGTGTTCAGGAAACTAATATAATTCAGTGAACTTGGTGGACAGTAGAGAATCAAGGCTGAAGAAAAGGAACGGGACCATGGTAGGGTGAATATATTATGTAGGGTGTTTGTTTGGAGGATCCTGGGTGGAAGGGCTGGGGGGTGGGCAGATCATGTGACTTTTAGGAAAATATTTTGATACCACAGAAGGTCAGTTAGGAAAATATTCTCATAGTGAAGATAAAAGGTAGTTAATTACTTTTAAATTCTGGTAAGGGAAGTAAGATGGAGAGGAATAGATGTTTTAAGATATCGTGAGAAGGTAGAGTTGAAAGGTATTAGTGACAGATGTGGATGTAGTGGTTTTGGAAAAGGAAGAGTCAAGATGACTCCCAGGGTTCAGCATTGCTTAAAATGATGTTGCCATTTTCTAAAATAAGGCCTACAAGTGAAGAAATCAGTTTTCGAGGAAAGATAATTTCAGCTTTGTCCATTTCTGGTACAGCATTTCTAGGGTACATCCTTATAAAACAATTTAGTGATGGAATATATGTGTCTAGGTGCAATATAGGGGTGGGGCTGATTTTGCATATGTCCTGTAGAGGAAATGGACTCAATCAATCTTTAGTCTTTCTTCTAAATCACTGGACTACTTCTCTACCCAGGGGCCATTTCATTACCTCCTCCAATGTTCTGCTTGCCAAGAGCATGGCACATTGGGTCCTATTCCTTAGAGACGGAATAAATAACACTTCTTTTTCTTAGGTGTTTGACTTTGGAATAGTGACTTTAATTTTGAGGTCCAAGGTCTTCATCCTGAAACTGTGTTATGAGGATCAAACATAAATATGTTGGAGAGAGTATGTAGCACAGGGTCTGAAAATTATAGCTGCTCAATAAAAGCCAGTTTCCTGCCCCTCATTTTTTTTTCTGTTATTAGAGGTGTATTAAATACCTTGGCAGTAAATAATTCCTGATCTTCTGCCTAATTACTTTCAGAAAAGAATTGAGTGAATTCTCCTCCCCAAACGTATAGTGTAACCTGACACTTCAAGGAACATCTGCTTTAAGGAGAAAAGATTTGGGTGGAATCACCATGTACTGTGGAATATTTCATTTTACACAATCGTAGTAGAGGACTTGCTGATTTTAATTGTGCCACGGGCTGTGTGATCTCAAGCAACATCTCTGGCCCTCCTTTTCTGTAAAAATGACTACCAGTTGGTTATAAGTTTTTTGTACATATGAAATAATACCAATAGAGTTATGTTTAATTCCTGAACTTCAAACCTTTTTTCTGACTAGGCTCAGGAAGCTAATGTTCCCAGCATATCAATGGAATGTTTGCTATCCCTAGAGCTAATTAGTAGTCGAGATATCTGGCAGAACTTATTAGCCCAGGCTCCTTGTGGTACTTTCGCCAGTGAAGCTTGATTGGCCTGAGCCTTGGATGATGAACAAAGCTATTTCGTTCTGTGTTATTGGCATTTTCTATTGCCTAATTCAAATCCTATACAACAAATTGGTGGATCTCAAAATCCAGCACCTGGACCAGCAGTATTAGCATTACCAGGGATTTATTTATTTATTTATTTATTTATTTATTTATTTATTTATTTATTTTTAGAAATGAGAAAACTCAGGCTCCAACTTAGAGCCACTGAATGAAAAACTCTGTGGGTGGGGACCAGAAATGTAATTCATAAGCCTCCAGGTGATTCTAATGAAGACTAAAGGTGAAGAACCATTGCTTGTTAGTCAAAATCACCAGTATCAGCGTCACCTGAAGCTTGTTAGAAAATGTAGACTCTCAGGCTTACCCCAGACCTAATGAATTAGAATCTGTAGTTTAACAAGATACACAGGTGATTCATATACACATTAAAGTATAAGAAAGACTGGGCGCAGTGGTTCACACCTGTAATCTCAGCACTTTGAGAGGCCAATGTTGGGGGATTGCATAAGGAAGAATTCAAGACCAGCCTGGGAAACATGGTGAGACCTCCATCTCTACAAATAATAAAAAAATTTGGCCAAGCGTGGTGGTGCACACTGTGGTCCCAGGTACTCAGGAGGCTAAGACAGGAGGGTCAATTGAGCTTTGGAGGCTAAGGTTGCAGTGAGCCATGATCATGCCACTGTACTCCATCCTGAGTGTCAGAGTGGGATCCTGTCTCAAAGTTTAAGAATCATGACTCTAGACAGAATTATCATTACATGTAGACAGATCCATTGTCTAATTAGAGGGTCTCTACATGCTTAATTAAGGTTGTGTTATATTTATTCCAAAATTATCCCTATATCTATCCATAGTTCCCACTTAAGCACTTTTTGAAGGTGAGCCTTAGAAAATTCAACAAGGTAGCCTTAGAAAATGATTGCTAGAATTTTGACTTTAAGCAATAAATGTCTGACCAATTATCAATCTTTATTAATAGAAATTTAGATCATTCTTTCATTCTCACTGCTATATATACTCAATTGTATAGACATCTTGTCAACAACCCTCCCATATCACAAGTAAAACCTGTTGATTTTAAAGCTTTTTTTTCCTAATTAATTTGTCTAAAGATATTGTGTCAGTATTTGTCCAGGAATAGGATTGCATTTTAAATCATTGTAATGCACATATATTAACACATACTACTTTATATATTTTAGGAATAATTAATTTCTTTTTGATTTATTTTTTTCCTTGCAACTTAAATTTGTTAAAAGAGCTCTCATAATAGTTATGTATTAATTAAAATTTGAAGACTTCCAAACAAATACATTCATTTCTTTATATGCATTGTTGCTTTATCATCTGCATTTGATAATTCTAGTTTTTCAAGTCTCTTTGGTTCTAATTCTCTTTCATTTTTGTTCTCGTTTGAACTTACAGAATCCAGTTTCCTGTTTTTCCTATTGTTGAATATATGTTCAATATTGCATGTGAAAAATTGCAAGATTGACTTGTGACGTATTATGTAGACAGCTTCCTCCAAAGGAGATATCATTTGGTTCTGTCAAGCACCGGAGCGCATTACTAGTCAGTAACTACTTAAACCAAGTTTAAGTTTTGAAATTCCCTGATCCAAGAAAGTTAAGCCTGGGATCAAATTCCCCATGTAATAACTGCCTTACTTTCTGTTCTCCTTAACCTTGATGGCACAACCTTTAGGGAATCCCAGCTTGGAGTAGAGATGCTCAAATCTCAATCTGCTAAAATATATCTTATGTTGGTTCTGAATTCTAAGTTATGTTGCTCTCACCTCACAAAATGGAGAAAACTAGGAGTTTAATTTTAGATTATCAGCAAATGCTCTCAGGGCAAAAGTGGCTTTAATGTTTGCCTCTCAGTCTGGGTTCTTGTTTTCACTTTTGGCTTGGCTCTTCCTTACTACCTTTCTATGATGCTTTTATGAAAATATTTAAAATATTTTTAACTAAAAATGTTTGTCTAGCTATATATTTCTGTGACGTGGCATAAGTGATGTGAATAGCTTCACTGACCCTTATAGGAACAGGTGGGCTCCCTCTCTGCTTTTTAACTATGTCCAAAAATAATGGGATTTTGATATTAGGAACTTTAGCATCTAGGTGAAATTTGCTTGTCTCATAAATATCTATTTTGATAACCTCTTAACAAGAGGGCCTGGCAGGTCATAGCTACCTTGTATTTCAGGTATTTGCAGAGAAGTTGCACAAAGGAGGAGAGTTACTGTGACCAAAGGAGTGAGATGCTCTAAAATGAGCTCATGGATTGGCTTCCATCTGGGTGTTCTGCTGCTTTTTTCAACTCAGTCTCCTCTCTCTAGCATTAATTGTCACCTGTTTTTTTCCTCCAGTGTCCTTACTTTCTATTACTCATTATACTATCATGCCTCTTTGGCTTGCTTTTTTCCTCTCAGAATTCTTTCTTTCTGTGCAACTAAACTCATTGTTTTTCTCTTTGTGCTGCTTGCAATGGCTTTCTGATGGTTAGTTTCTGTGTCATTTACTCAGTTATTTTTCCTCTTCACCTGTGATATTTGGAGTATTTTTACACTCATCTAAATATTATTTCTTTCCTCTAGAAATACTTTTTTGTGTGTGTGTGTGGGCAGGGGGTAGAGAAGGTAAAGAGAAAAAGACTAAAAAGATGTCCCTCTACGGGAAAATACTTCATACCCCTTTCTATGAGCTGATTCTACTTTCTTTTACTTCAAGATATCCCCATTTATATCAACTCATCCACAACAAAATCCGTTAAAAGGTTTAGTTGATTTGCTAGCACATCATTAAAAAACATCCATTTCAGTTATGTGTGTACTATCACTACATGTATATAATTATTGCTAGCTACAGTGCTAGCTAGCTGGATTCATTCTTCCTAACAAAACTCCTTATTCTGTTTCCTATAATGTCAGTAGCGGCTACAAACCCAATCCTCATAGCTGCAAACAGCAACCATATCTGATTTCCAGACACTCCCTTACAAACAGCAACAACAAAAAAGAACAGGATCCAGTAAAAACATCTTGATTTAAAAGCATCGTGATTTGTTGGAACAAGTCTGTTCTAATCATCAAAACAGATTATCCATGTTTCCTTATTTCAATACATAAACACTTTCTTCTTCAGAATGACCCCCCCACTGGTGTCACCAGCTGCATGAGGTTGTCAGTGAGTTAACTGATGATTCTAACTCTAAAGTTAAATTGTCTGATTAAACGCATGGAGCAATGTCAGAAACTTCAGACTAAGGAGTCATAGCTATGGAAAGAATACATCTCTGAAATTTAGAATCATGGTTTTTAGTTTTGGCTGTTACTAACTAGTTGTAATCTGGCCAAATTATTTAATCCTCTATGTCTGTTTCCTTTCTCATAGGATGAAATGGCTTGGTGAACTGTTAGTCAAGTTAGTCAACATTCATGATAATGATAGAAAATTCTTATGTATATAACATGTGAAACAAACTATACAAAGTGCCATATATTCCTTATTTATTATTTCATTTATCATCTTAAGAACTCAGTAAAGTAAGTGTACTTACTATCTACTAATCAGGAAATTAAAACTCAGATTATGCAGTTTTCAAAATGAAATATAGTTAATACGTGTCAGGGCCAGGTTTCAAATCAAATTGTTCAACTCTTTGCCTTTGCATTACACTCCTCTTCTATTCTTAGCATGATTACAGGTCACCTCCTTTTGGCTACCCATTATAATTTAATAGTGTTCCCTAAAATGTCATCTAAAAATAAAATGATACATAGAGCCAAATGCTAATTATATAGCAATAGCAGACATATTCAGGAAATTCATCAGTTTTCTTTTTCTTCCCAGTTCCCGTGAGTCACTGCTCTTTGTGTGAAATAAGATGCCTTCAAGGTGAATAGCTAACTTTGTTAGAGCACAAGTATACATATGTAACAAACCTGCACGTTGTGCTCATGTACCCTAGAACTTAAAGTATAATAAAAAAGGAAAAAGAAAAAAAAAAAACACCATCAACCTTGAGCAATTGGGACAATAAGGATTTTCCTTCTGAATTAGACACAAGACCATTGTCCAGCTGCCTGGCTTCTTTCCTTAAATACGTAACTATGCACACTCACTGTTACCACTGAAAGCCAATTAGTATTTGCAACCTGAGGAGTCATCTTTGGGGAACAAATTTCTAACTGGATAACTGACCAAAATAACTCAGTATCATTTATAAATTTCTTGATACTTGTTTGACTAGGGAAGCTTAAAAGAATAACTATAATTAATGACAAACTATTTTTCTTACATATATATTAAGCTTTATAATCCAAGAACTTCTTAGAAAATGACACTTTAGTGTTCTTTCTTATCAAGGAATATCTATTCTTTTGGCAGCTGCGTGATAAATACAGAATGTTTCTCAGTGCATACATTTTCTGGTAAAAGATCTGTGACCGTCAGTGAGGGGAATGGGGAATTAGAAAAAGAAATAACACTTTAAGAGAGACGTGGACTGTGACTAAGGAATAGAAAGGGAAAGCCAAAAATGGATGAGGATTCATTACTAATAATGTCAGCAGGATAGTGAATAAAAGCTGGGTGGTCTACAGTGTAGTCTTTAAGATCATATTTTAAGCCTAAAAACAAACATGTTTAGAAACTTTTATTACTTGATTGGTGGCTCAGTTGGGAATAAAATGCACGATTATACCTATAGTAAGACAAAACTAAAACAATTCACTGGAGACAGGACATGATTTATCAGTTGGAAAAGGACCAACAAAATGAAGGCACATTCAACTCCGTACTTTTTAAAAACCACCAGCTGATCCTCGAACAATATATCCTGCTAATTCAGATGACCTTAAATCTCATTGCCCAAATATATTAAAAGTTAATTTTCCGCATCTTCTCAAAGTGCTCCTTACCCCAAGAAGAAGTTGGTGATTACTGGAGAGGGTATCAAGACTATTTTCTCTTAGACTGATGACGTTTGTCATATTTTATCCCCAGGGAAAGTAAAAAAAAATTCTGTTGATTCCTTTACAATTCTCTAAAGGAGTAAATCTATGCAACTGAGCAGCATTTGATAGAATTAGAAAGCAATGGGTATTTTTCTCTCACTACCTCAAACTTATTAATATTATACCGTAGTCAAAAACTTCTAGTAGATATGGTTGTTGTAAGAAGTCAGGATAGCAAAAGCATTTTATGCCATTTTGGAATTGTGATTGTTACCTATGTTTTTGTATAGGAAGTTCTTTTTCATGGCGTTGAGCCACTAATAGTTACTTCCATGAACAGCAGCTCATAAATATTCAAAATGTGCTGGGAACAAGTTCCTGATTTTTGCTTTCTTTTAGAGCTCTTGCCTGTGCTGCCAAAAGTCATTAGTGACTAGGTAAGTGAATTGGGCAAGAGTAGATTCTCATCAGAGCTCCTGAGGATCAGATACCATAGTCATTGTCTTTGTTGCAAAGCACTGAAGGAAAATTAAAAAGAAATAAAGATATGCACAATTTGTCTTGTTCATTTATTTTAGTGATCTCAGGAATCTTAAGAGCAGCTATAGAAACAAAGTTATAGGGTGAATTTTGATGACCATCTTGTAAGGTCAAGAATACCATGTTGTCATTCTAAAGAGCAGCTGGTAACTCATTTATTTTATAAATATTTACTGAATACCACTCTATCATGCATTGTTTTATGTTCTGGGGTTAAAGCATCAATCAAGACAGTCAAGGTCAAAATTCTCATGTAATGCATAGAGAGAAAAAATAAAAATAAGAAAATACTAGACAACTGTAAGCACTGTACAGAAAATTAAAATAGGGTAATAGAGAGTGATTTGGAGGCCACTTGAGACTAGAATAAGAAAAAGACTTCTTGGAGGAGGTGATGTTTCAGCTATATCCAGATTAAATAGAATAAGTTTCTAATCAGAGAAAACAGTTAGTAGACCTGTTCTATCTGTTAGAAACTAAGACTCTAAGGCAAACCCTACATAGTAGGTAATAGAAAGAACAATATGATTGGAGCGTATGGTGGAAGGGGAAGTCCTACGAGGTAGGCAGAGGCCAGGTCATGACATTCTTTTTTAGTGTGTATGGATTTAATTCTAAGACACTAGGAAGCTTTACATAGGAGAGTTATGTTATCTGATTAATATTTAGCCAGATTACCTTGGTTCCTGAGTGAAGAAGGCATTTAGAGGTGGGGAGAGATATTAGAGTAATGCATGTGATAAAAGATGGTGGCCTGGACAAGAGTGGTAGAAATAAGAGACAGTAAAGTAAACGTTAGTGAATTGATTTGGGATACATTTTGGAAGTGGAACTGGTGAAACTTGCTAATAAAATGAATGTGGGTGTTTTGTGAATGATAGGATTCAGGGACAACTCAGGTTTTTGGTTTAATAAAAGCGGTGGATCTGTTTTCTAAGGGGAAGATAGAAGTAAGGCCAAATTTTGGAGAAAGGGGAGATTAACAATTTTGTTTTGGCTTATACGTTTAATATAACTAATTTAGTTTTAGGTGTAAATTCAATATAGCTGAGATAATGATGATTACAATTATTATTCTATGTTTCATCTTGCTTTATAACTTCACAAATTCTCCAAGTTTGTTAGCAATCCAATGAGGGAGAAATTCACAAACTTTAACAAAAATATTAAATACTTACTGAAAGAAATAAAATCATTCATCAAATTTGTTGAGTTCTTCATTCAATATTTACTATGTACTACTTGTTAGTAGTATGTACTATGTGTACTATTTATAAAACTTGGAGTGAAGCATAGCTGAATAGCCTAAAACACTCGTGTGTGTGTGGGGGGGGGGTAGAGACAGGATGGGGTATCACACTGAATGATGCTGTGAGCCGAATAGTGTCTCCCCTTAGTCCATTCTTATGCTCCTATAAAGGACTGCCTGAGATTGGGCAACTTGTAAAGGAAAGTTTAATTGAGTCACAGTTCCGCGGTGCTATGGAGACCTCAGGAAACTTACAATCATGGTGGAAGGGGAAACAGATATGTCTTCCTTCACGTGATGGCAGGAAGGAGAAGTGCAGAGTGAAAGGTGGGGAAAAAGCCCTTTATGGAACTACAATTCAAGATGAAACAGTCAAACCATATTTATCCCTCAAATTCATATGTTGAAGCCCTAACTCTCAGTACTAATGTGACTGTATTTGGAGACAGAGCCTTTAAAGAGATAATTAAGGTAAAATTAGGGTACACTGTAATCCAATGTGACTGTTGTCCTTAGAAGAAAAGGTTGGCTGTGGTGGCTCACGCCTGTATTCCGAACACTTTGCAAAGCTGAGGAAAGTGGATTGCTTAAGTCTAGAAGTTTAAGACCAGCCTGGGCAACATGATGAAACCCGATCTCAACAAAAAAAAAATACACATCCACACACAGAGAGAGAAAATTAGCTGTGCATGGTGGTGCATGCCTGTAATCCTAGCAAGGAGCCTCAGATGGGAGGATCACTTGAGCTCAGGTGGTCAAGGCTGCAGTGAACTGTGATCATGCCACTGCACTCCTGCACTGCAACCGGGGTGAGTAATGTGTCTGGAATTGGTGGGTTATTGGTCTGACTTCAAGAATGAAGCCACGGACCCTCAAGGTGAGTGTTGTCTGGAGATGGTGTATCCGGAGGTTTTTCCTTCTGATGTTCAGACATGGCCGGAGTTTCTTCCTTCTGGTGGGTTCGTGGTCTCTCTGGCTTCAGGAGTGAAGCTGCAGACCTTTGCGTGTAAATGTTTCAGCTCTTAAGGCAGTGCATCTGGAGTTGTTCATTCCTCTAATCTGGAGTTGTTTGTTCCTCCAGTGGGTTTGCGGTCTGGCTGGTCTCAGGAGTTAAGCTGCAGACCTTCCCCGTCATGAGTGTTCCAGCTCATAAAAGCAGTGCAGACCCAAAGAGTGAGCAGCAGCAACATTTATTGCAAAGAGGGAAAGAACAAAGCTTCCCCTAACTGGACCCCAGCAGGTTGCCACTGCTGGTTTGGGCAGCCTGCTTTTATTCCCTTATCAGGCCCCATCCATATCCTGCTGATTGGTCCATTTTACAGAGAGCAGATTGGCCCATTTTACAGAGAGCTGATTGGTCCATTTTAATAGGGTGCTAATTGGTACATTTACAAACCTTGGGCTAGACACAGGGTGCTGGTTGGTGCATTTACAATCCTTTAGCTAGACATAAAAGTTCTCCAAGTCTCCACTAGATTAGCTAGACACAGACCACTGATTGGTGCATTTACAAACCTTTAGCTAGACACAGAGTGCTGATTGGTGAGTTTACAATCCTTTAACTAGACAGAGTGCTAGACAGAATAGTTCTCCAAGTCCCCACTAGATTAGCTAGACACAGCCCTGATTGGTGCATTTACAAACCGTTAGCTAGGCACAGAATGCTGATTGGTGCATTAACAATCCTTTAGCTAGACAGAAAAGTTCTCCAAGTCCCCACCAGATTAGCTAGATACAGAGTGCTGATTGGTGCATCCACAAACCCGGAGCTAGACACAGTGCTGATTGGTGCCTATACAATCCTCCAGCTAGACATAAAAGTTTTCTAAGTCCCCGCCAGACTCAGAAGCCCAGCTGGCTTTGCCTAGTGGATTCCCTGCTGGGGCAGGGGGCAGAGCTGCCCGCCAGTCCTCTGCGGCACCGCCGCACTCCTCAGCCCTTGGGCAATCAATGGGACTGGGCGACTGGGATCAGGGGGCGGCGCCCGTCAGGGAGGCTCCAGCCGGGGAGCCCGCCAGTGGCAGGGACTCGGGCATGGAGGGCTGCAGGTCCGGAGCCCTGCCTCACAGGGAAGCGGCTGAGGCGCGGTGAGAATTTGAGCCGCCCTGGGCGGGCCAGTAGTGGTGGGGGACCTGGCAGCACCCTCCGCAGCTGCTGGCCAGGGTGCTAAGCCCCTCACTCCCCGGGGCAGTGGCGGCGGCCCGCTGCTCCCAGTGCGGGGCCTGCCGAGCCCGTGCCCACCCAGAACTCCTGCTGGCCCACGAGGGCTGTGTGCAGCGCCTCTCCCTCCACACCTCCCTGCAAGCAGAGGGAACTGGCTCCGTCCTCGGCCAGCCCAGTAAGGGGCTCCCACAGTGCAGCGGTGGGCTGAAGGGCTCCTCAAACCTGGCCAGAGAGAATGCAGAGGCCAAGAAGGCGCCAAAGCGAGTGAGGGCTGCCGGCACATTGTCACCTCTCAGTAAGGCACTGTCTTCAAAAGAAAAAAAAAAAAAAAGAAGGAAATTAAACAGACCCATAGAAGATCGTATGAACACACAGATGAAAGGTGGTTGCCCACAAGTTGAGGGGTAAGGCCTTGGAAGAAATCAACCCAGTTGACACCTTGTCAGATTCCTACTCTCCAGAAAGGTGAAAAAATAAATCTGTTGTTTAAGCCACCAGGTCTGCAGCATTTTCTTAAGGCAACCCTAACAAATGAATACAAACAGCGATTGAATCTGTTCTACATACTTAGACTGAGTAAAGAAAGCTCAGTCAGGAAGTAGATCACAGGTTGCAGCTTGGAATTCTTTTTTTTTTTTTTTTCCTCTCTAAGAATGCTCTCCTTTACAGGATACCTAACCATACCCTTAGGATCTCCTGGGATGTCTATTATGTTTATAAGGTGCTTTGTTATTCCTGCCTACCCACTATAATGTTGCAGGAGGTAGACCAGTTGGCACATTATTCTTATTCTCCTTACATTTTGATATTACCCTAATATGTTTACAAATAATTCTTTGTCTTATTGTTTTTCTGCTAAAATATTTGAAGATAGATTTTTTTTTTTTTTTTTTTTTTTTGCATTATATGTAGATGGTGGGTTTCAAATTGTCTGACTTAAATTTTAAGAAGCAATGTAGTGGATTCACCCTGAGGGACATGCACCTCAAATTGTTGAAATATCTTTCAAAACAGTAAGAAACAGGTGTGACCGTTGAAGGACACACAACATGTACTAAGTCTCCATGCACAGAACAAACAGTGAGTTACAATATTAGGTAAACTATGAGATAAAAATATTATGGACAAACATTCTGAATTGTAAGCATTGATTTTTTCTATCAATCTGCTTTTTATATAGGCAAAAGAATTTAGCAAATCAAAGTATTGCATGAACAGAGTGTTATATGTATTTCCTATTAGCTTGCAAATATTAATGCTTTATACATCATCATAAATATTACATTTTATTTCAATATTTGCAAAATTACCAAAGTCCTCTTTTCTCTCTCTCTTTTTTTTTTTGCCATTCATGTATGCATTTTATTTTATTTTATTTTATTTTATTTTATTTTATTATACTTCTAGGGTACGTGTGCAAGTTTGTTACATATGTATACATGTGCCAAGTTGGTGTGCTGCCCCCATTAACTGGTCATTTACATTAGATATATTTCCTAATGCTATCCCTCCCCGCTACCCCCTCCCCACAATAGGACCCAGTGTGTGATGTTCCCCTTCCTGTGTCCAAGTGATGTCATTGTTCAGTTCCCGCCTGTGAGTGAGAACATTCGGTATTTGGTTTTCTGTTCTTGTGATAGTTTGTTGAGAATGATGGTTTCCAGCTGCATCCATGTCCCTACAAAGGACATGAACTCATCCTTTTTTATGGCTGCATAGTATTCCATGGTGTATATGTGCCACATTTTCTTAATCCAGTCTGTCACTGACGGACATTTGGGTTGATTCCAAAACTTTGCTGTTGTGAATAGTGCCACAATAAACATATGTGTGCATGTGTCTTTATAGCAGCATGACTTATAATCCTTTGGGTATATCCCCAGTAATGGGATGGCTGGGTCAAATGATATTTCTAGTTCTAGATCCATGAGGAATCTCCACAATGTTTTCCACGATGATTGAACTAGTTTGCAATCCCACCAACAGTGTAAAAGTGTTCCTATTTCTCCACATCCTCTCCAGCATCTGTTGTTTCCTGACTTTTTAATGATTGCCATTCTAACTGGTGTGAGATGGTATCTCATTGTGGTTTTGATTTGCATTTCTCTGATGGCCAGTGATGATGAGCATTTTTTCATGTGTCTGTTGGCTGTATGATTGTCTTCTTTTGAGAAGTGTCCATTCATATCCTTTACCCACTTTTTGATGGAGTTGTTTTTTTTCTTATAAACTTGATTGAGTTCTTTATAGGTTCTGGATATTAGCCCTTTGTCAGATGAGTAGATTGCAAAAATTTTCTCCCATTCTGTAGGTTGCCTGTTCACTCTAATGGTAGTTTCTTTTGCTGTGCAGAAGCTCTTTCATTTAATTAGATCCCATTTGTCAATTTTGGCTTTTGTTCCTGTTGCTTGTGGTGTTTTAGACATGAAGTCCTTGCCCATGCCTATGTCCTGAATGGTATTACCTATTTTTTCTTCCAGGGTTGTTATGGTTTAGGTCTAACATCTAAGTCTCTACTCCATCTTGAATTAATTTTCGTATAAGGAGTAAGGAAAGGATCCAGTTTCAGCTTTCTGCTTATGGCTAGCCAATTTTCCCAGCACCATTTATCAAATAGGGAATCCTTTGCCCATTTCCTGTTTTTGTCAGGTTTGTCAAAGATCAGATGGCTGTAGATGTGCGGTATTATTTCTGAGGGCTCTGTTCTGTTCCATTGGTCTATATCTCTGTTTTGGTACCAGTACCATGCTGTTTTGGTTACTGTAGCCTTGTAGTATAGTTTGAAGTCAGGTAGCGTGATGCCTCCAGCTTTGTTCTTTTGACTTAGGATTGTCTTGGAGATGCGGGCTCTTTTTTGGTTCCATATGAACTTTAAAGCAGTTTTTTCCAATTCTGTGAAGAAACTCATTGGTAGCTTGATGGGGATGGCATTGACTCTATAAATTACCTTGGGCAGTATGGTCATTTTCACGATATTGATTCTTCCTATCCATGAGCATGGTATGTTCTTCCATTTGTTTGTGTCCTCTTTGATCTCACTGAGCAGTGGTTTGTAGTTCTCCTTGAAGAGGTCCTTCACATCCCTTGTAAGTTGGATTCCTAGGTATTTTATTCTCTTTGAAGCAATTGTGAATGGAAGTTCATTCATGATTTGGCTCTCTGTTTGTTACTGGTGTATAAGAATGCTTGTGATTTTTGCACATTGATTTTGTATCCTGAGACTTTGCTGAAGTTGCTTATCAGCTTAAGGAGATTTTGGGCTGAGACGAAGGAGTTTTCTAAATATACAATCATGTCATCTGCAAACAGGGACAATTTGACTTCTTCTTTTCCTAACTGAATACCCTTGATTTCTTTCTCTTGCCTGATTGCCCTAGCCAGAACTTCCAACACTATGTTGAATAGGAGTGGTGAGAGAGGGCATCCCTGTCTTGTGCCAGTTTTCAAAGGGAATTTTTCCAGTTTTTGCCCATTCAGTATGATATTGGCTGTGGGTTTGTCATAAATAACTCTTATTATTTTGAGATACGTTCCATCAATAACGAATTTATTGAGTGTTTTTAGCATGAAGGGCTGTTGAATTTTGTCAAAGGCTTTTTCTGCATCTATTGAGATAATCATGTGATTTTTGTCTTTGGTTCTGTTTATGTGCTGGATTATGTTTATTGATTTGCATATGTTGAACCAGCCTTGCATCCCAGAGATGAAGCCCACTTGATCATGTTGGATAAGCTTTTAGATGTGCTGCTGGATTCAGTTTGCCAGTATTTTATTGAGGATTTTTGCATCGATATTCATCAGGGATATTGGTCTAAAATTCTCTCTTTTTTGTATTCTCTGATAGTAGTTTGTATTTCTGTGGGGTTGGTGGTGATATCCCCTTTATCATTTTTTTATTGCGTCTATTTGATTCTTCTCTCTTTTCTTCTTTATTAGTCTTGCTAGCGGTCTATCAATTTTGTTAATCTTTTCAAAAAATCAGCTCCTGGATTCATTAATTTTTTGGAGGTTTTTTTGTGTCTCTATCTCCTTCAGTTCTGATCTGACCTTAGTTATTTCTTGCCTGCTGCTAGCTTTTGAGTGTGTTTGCTCTTGCTTCTCTAGTTCTTTTAATTGTGCTGTTAGGCTGTCAATTTTAGATCTTTCCAGCTTTCTCTTGTGGGCATTTAGTGCTATAAATTTCCCTCTACATACTGCTTTAAATGTGTCCCAGAGATTCTGGTATGTTGTATCTTTTTTCTCATTGGTTTCAAAGAACATCCTTATTTCTACCTTCATTTCATTATGTACCCAGTAGTCATTCAGGAGCAGGTTCTTCAGTTTCCATGTAGTTGAGTGGTTTTGACTGAGTTTCTTGGTCCTGAGTTCTAGTTTGATTGCACTGTGATCTGAGAGACAGTTTGTTATAATTTCTGTTCTTTTACATTTGCTGAGAAGTGCTTTACTTCCAACTATGTGGTCAATTTTGGAATAAGTGCGATGTGGTGCTGAGAAGAATGTATATTCTGTTGGTTTGGGGTGAAGAGTTCTGTAGATGTCTATTAGGTCCGCTTGGTGCAGAGTTGAGTTCAATTCCTGGATATCCTTATTAACTTTCTGTCTCGTTCATCTGTCTAATGTTGACAATGGGGTGTTGAAGTCTCCCATTATTATTGTATGGGAGTCTAAGTCTCTTTGTAAGTCTCTAAGGACATGCTTTATGAATCTGGGTGTTTCTGCATTGGGTGCATATATATTTAGGATAGTTAGCTCTTCCTGATGAATTGATCCCTTTACCATTATGTAATGGCCTTCTTTGTCTCTTTTGATCTTTGGTGGTTTAAAGTCTGTTTTATCAGAGACTAAGATTGCAACCCCTGTTTTTCTTTGTTTGTTTGTTTGTTTGTTTCCATTTAGTTGGTAGGTCTTCCTCCATCACTTTATTTTATTTTATTTTATTTTGAGACGGAGTCTTGCTCTGTCACCCAGGCTGGAGTGCAGTGGTGCGATCTCTGCTCACTGCAAGCTCTGCCTCCCAGTTTCACACCATTCTCCTGCCTCAGCCTCCCGAGTAGCTGGGACTACAGGTGCCCGCTACCATGCCTGGCTAATTTTTTTCTGTATTTTAGTAGAGATGGGGTTTCACCATGTTAGCCAGGATGGTCTTGATCTCCTGACCTCGTGATCTGCCCATCTCGGCCTTCCAAAGTGCTGGGATTACAGGCCTGAGCCACTGTGCCCGGCCCATCCCCTTTTTTTGAGCCTATGTGTGTCTCTGCAAGTGAGATGGGTCTCCTGAATACAGCAAACTGATGTGTCTTGACTCTTTATCCAATTTGCCAGTCTGTGTCTTTTTATTGGACCATTTAGTCCATTTACGTTTAAGGTTAATATTGTTATGTGTGAACTTGATCCTGTCATTGTGATATTAGCTAGTTATTTTGCTCATTAGCTGATGCAGTTTCTTCCTAGCATTGATGGTTTTTACATTTTGGCATAATTTTGCAATGGCTGAATCCACTTGTACCTTTCCATGTTTAGTGCTTCCTTCAGGGTCTCTTGTAAGGCAGGCCTGGTGGTGACAAAATCTCTAAGCATTTGCTTGACTGTAAAGGATTTTATTTCTCCTTCACTTATGAAACTTAGTTTGACTGGATATGAAATTCTGGGTTGAAAATTCTTTTCTTTAAGAATGTTGAATATTGGCCCCCACTATCTTCTGGCTTGGAGAGTTTCTGCCTAGAGATCTGCTGTTAGCTGATGGGCTTCCCTTTGTGGGTAACCCGACCTTTCTCTCTGGCTGCCCTTAACATTTTTTCCTTCATTTCAACTTTGGTGAATCTGACAATTATGTGTCTTGGAGTTGTTCTTCTCAAGGAGTATCTTTGTAGTGTTCTCTATATTTCCTAAATTTGAATGTTGGCCTGCCTTACTAGGTTTGGGGATGTTCTCCTGGATGATATCCTGAAGAGTGTTTTCCAACTTGGTTCCATTTTCCCCATCACTTTCAGGCACGTCAATCAGATGTAGATCTGGTCTTTTCACATAATCCCACATTTCTTGGAGGTTTTGTTCATTTCTTTTTATTCTTTTATCTCTACACTTCTCGCTTTATTTCATTCATTTGATCTTCCATCTCTGATACTCTTTCTTCCAGTTGATCGAGTCAGTTACTGAAGCTTGTGTATTTGTCACATAGTTCTCGTGTTATGGTTTTCATCTCTATCAGTTCTTTTAAGGACTTCTCTACATTGGTTATTCTAGTTAGCCATTCATCAAATCTTTTTTCACGGTTTTTAGTTTCTTTGTGCTGGTTACATAGTTCCTCCTTTAGCTCTGAGAAATTTGATAGACTGAAGCCTTCTTCTCTCAATTCGTCAAAGTCATTCTCTGTCCAGCTTTGTTCCATTGCTGGAGATGAGCTGCATTTCTTTGGAGGGGGAGATGTGCTCTGATTTTTTGAATTTCCAGCTTTTCTGCACTGCTTTTTCCCCTTCTTTGTGGTTTTATCTGCCTTTGGTCTTTGATGATGGTGATGTACTGATGGGGTTTTAGTGTGGGTGTCCTTTCTGTTTGTTAGTTTTCCTTCTAACAGTCAGGACCCTCAGCTACAGGTCTGTTGGAGGTTGCTTGAGGTCCGCTCCAGACCTTGTTTGCCTGGGTATCAGCAGCAGAGGCTGCAGAAGAGAGAACATTGCTGAACAGCGAGTGTTGCTGTCTGATTCTTGCTCTGGAAGCTTCGTCTCAGGGGTGTACCCAGCTGTGTGAGGTGTGAGGTGTCAGTCTGCACCTAATGGGGGATGTCTCCCAGTTAGGCTACTCAGCGGTCAGGGACCCACTTGAGCAGGCAGTGTTTCTGTTCTCAGATCTCAACCTCCGTGCTGGGAGATCCACTGCTCTCTTCAAAGCTTTCAGACAGGGACATTTACCTCTGCTGAGGTTTCTCCTGCTTTTTGTTTAGCTATGCCCTGTCCCCAGAGGTGGAGTCTACAGAGGCAGGCAGGCCTCCTTGAGCTGTGGTGGGCTCCACCCAATTTGAGCTTCCCAGCGGCTTTGTTTACGTACTTAAGCCTCAGCAATGGCAGACGCCCCTCCCCCAGCCTAGCTGCTGCCTTGCAGTTAGATCTCAGACTGCTGTGCTAGCAATGAGGGAGCCTCCGTGAGCATGGGACTCTCTGGGTCAGGTGTGGGATATAATCTCCTGGTGTGCCGTGTGCTAAGACCCTAGGTAAATAAAGTGCAGTATTAGGGTGGGAGTTACCTGATTTTCCAGGCGTTGTGTGTCTCACTTTCCTTTGGCTAGGAAAAGGAATTCCCTTCCCCCTTGCACATCCCAGGCAACGTGATGTCTGCCCCGCTTCGTCTCTCGCTGGTCCGGCTGCACCCGCAAACTAGCACCAACTATCCGACACACCCCAGTGAGATGAAGCTGGTACCTCAGTTGAAAATGCAGAAATCACCTGTCTCTGTGTTGCTCATACTGGGAGCTGGAGGCTGGAGCTGTTCCTATTCGGCCATCTTGGGCATGCCCCCCACAAAGTCCTCTTTTTCTATGTACTTTATTTAACAATGTGACCTATCTTTTCCAAAGTTTCTTCTTTAGCAGGGTTTGATCCTCTATGCCTTGCAGGATAAGTGGAGTTCACATCGTTTTGTACTGTGATTGTGATCACAGCAGATAATTGTATAGTAGATAGAATTGTATAGAATAGTGTAAAAAGGACCAGATGGAAGAATAGGGCAGGAAACACAAGATCAGCATGGAAACAGCACAGTATAATTCTCAATGGTATTATAGCCATGAATTTCTTTATTCCAAAATTAATAATTTATTTTGATACTAAATCTATTCAACTCCTTTCAAAAGGTCCAGCGTTAAGTATGCTGACATTTTCCTTAATTGATGCTAAGATATGACAAACTTAAAATCCTTTTGTTATTTTTGTGTTTACTTTCTTAGATTCTAGGTGTCTAAGAGGGGTCAGTCCAAGAAATTGTTAATTAAGTGTTTGAAGTTGACAAGCCAGTGTAATCAGCTCTCATGGGAATAGCTGGTTAATTTGCATCTCAGTAGGCTTCAGAAGATGATGTAAGTGATTTCCCTGTGATAGAGTGTCCAGGATCAATTACAACCTGGTCAATTCCAAGTCCAAAGATAGATATGAAAAACTTTGATTTCAATTTAACTTGACCTTTCTAGATATAAACAAGAGAAACTATTTCAGAAAAGTTTTTTACAGAAAGAAAGGAGTCTAATGGAGACATTTTCTAAAATCAAAATATATGAAAATCAGTGAAACTACCTTGAAAATAGCAATTACAAAATAGCAACTGAGCCTTTTCTGTTATTCATGATCAAATTGCAGTTGAAATTGATTTCACCAGGACATATTTGAGGTTAATGTCTCTTATTTTTTAAAAAAAAAAAACAGTTTTATGGGATTTAACTAATATATAACAAGCTCCACATATATGAAATGCAAAATTTAAAAAATTTGATAAGTTTTGATATATCATATAACCCATTAAAGTATCACCACAGTCGCGATGATGAACATATCCATCTCCTTCCAAATGTTTCCTGGTGCCCCCTTTTTAATCCCTTCTCACTCCCATTCTTACCCTACTGTCTCCAGAATACCATTAATCTGCTTTCTGTCACTGTGGATCAGTTTGCATTTTCTTGAATTTTATATAAATGGAACCATACAGTATGTCCTCCTTTCTCTTTGGCTTCTTTAACTCAGTGAAATTATTTTGAGATTCATCCATTTTGTTGTGTGCCAATAGTTCATTCCTTTGTATTATGTAGTACTGATGCACTGTATCAATGTACCACGGTTGTTTATATATTCACTTCTGGATGAACATTTTGACTTTTGGATATTTTAATAAAGTTGCTGTAAACATTTGTGTGCAAGTCTGTGTGGATATACATTCTGATTTTGAGGGGAGAGGAAGTAAATATCTAGGAGTAGAATGCCTGGATTATATGGCAAGTGTATATTTATCATTTCAGAAATTTTTCTTTGAATTTAACATTTTAAGTAATGGTTTTCCAAAGTTTTTGTACTATTTTACATTGAAACTAGCAGTGCATGGAAATTTTAGTTCCTTTACATTCTTACCACTACTTGGTATAGACAGTCTTTCACATTTTAGCCATCCTAAAGCATGTATTGGTGTATCATTATGCTTTTAATATGCATTTATCTAATAAGTAAATATGTTTAGTGTCATTTTATGTGCTTATGTAGCATCCATATATTCTCTTTGCTGAAATGTCTTTTCAAATATTTGCATATTTCCTATTCTGTTTGTTTTATTATTGAGTATGAGTTATTTGTATATTCTGGATACAATTCTTTATCAGATATATGCTTCCAAATATTTTCTCCTATAACAGTGTCTTTAAAAAGTAGAAACTTTTGCTTGTCTGAATGCAGTGGTGTTTAGAATTGATTGATAACTACCAGTTACAGATTTCTTTGTTCCTTCTCCCCCTCCACAGCTTCAATTGACTAGCCAAAAAAAAAAAAGTAGAAGCTTTTAATTTTGACAAAGTCAGTTTGTTTACTTTTTCTTTTAGGGCTTATGTTTTATACATTATATTTAAGAAATGTTTCTGTAATGCAAGTTAATAAATATTTTCTCATGTTTTCCTTTAGCAGTTTATTTTGGATTTTACATTTAATTACATAATTCATTTTTAGTTAATTTTTAATATGAAGTATTAAAGGATATTCATATTCATATGAATACTTCATATTCATATTTAATTTGAAGTATGTATTGAAGGATATTTTTCTACATACGAATATTGTCCAAGCATCATCTCTTTAAAATACTATCCTTTCTTCAGTTGATTGCATGTATAGCTTTGTGAACAATCAGTCATTTATATGTGTTGGGTTGTTCGTGAAATCTCTATTCTGTTCCATTGATATATGTGTCTACCTATATTCCAGTGCCACACTGTCTGGATTACTATAACTTTAAGTGTTGAAATCCTGTATGGTTAGTCTTTCCTGTTTGTTCCTTTTCAACATTGTTTTGTTGCTGACAGGCCTTGAACTTTATTATGCATTTTTTTGAGTCTGGCTTTTTTCTTCTCCCTGGTCTTGGCTATGTTGGCATCTGCCTGGGCTCCCCACCCTTTCCCTGTCTTTCATGGCAGTAAGCTGCGGCAATCATAGACTCACCTGATTTGTTTCCACCTCTCAAGAATCCTGGTGGTTAATTGTCTGGGTGTCCAGTGCCTTGAAGCTATTTCATATATTCATTTTTTTGGCTGTGTTAAGCAGAAAGATAAATCCAGTTCCTGTTATTCAATCTTTTGGAGAGAAGTGGAGGTCCAAAATAAATCCCTTGGGCCTGTTTTAAACAAATTTCTTTCTGTAGTTCTTTTTGACTTGAGGAAGGACTCACCTTCTCCTGGATGTCTTATCCTGTCTCTTCCTTAGGCTTTTTCGGATGTCTTCTCTGAGCAACTGTAGTATAAGTGCACAGATTGTAGTCACAGAGGTCTGCACCTGAATGTTTGTCTGTTAGTGAGAAGCTGTTGCTTAACTAAGTAGCTATCTGTTTAACCTTTTCAGTTTTAGTTTATATTTAATACTGTATTTCTAAAACTGAAGTTGAGAATTGAGAATTAAAGTAGAAATTAAGTGAGTCAGCTTTATGCATAAAAACTTTTTATTACATTGCTTAACACAGGGTAAACCCTTGACAATGTTGACTGTTACAGTAATTGCTAATACTATTAATGTCACTACCTGTACCATCATTACTTCTTACTACTGTGACCCTCAAACCTGAGTTAATATGTTTATGAAGTAGGTCTCTTATCATAGGTTGCAACTCGACTTAACCCATGTTTTAATAGGGCCAGATTTAGTCATACTAACATGACTTCTATTTTTTTTGGCTTGTATTACAAGGCCTACTAAAGGGCTTATCCTGAAGAGATGTGTTCAATACATATGGCAATCCTGGATTTTTCTTGTTCCACATGTTGCCTCTATAGATGTGTAACTAACTACAGCAAATATAAATGCTACTTTTCTCAATAAATTCCTAAACTGATAAATAAAGATGACTTTGAGAAATTCCTAAACTGATACATAAAGATGACTTTGGGCTAAATGGTCCATGCACATACTTATAGATGATTCCTTTTTCAAAATTCTGTCTTCTAACCAATCTTTAGGAACACTAGTGAAAATTTCAAATATATAGTGGGTAAATGTTTTTGGCCTATTGAGGTACTGAAGTTTGACATGGGAGCATCTTCACCTTTTCGATTTTAAGTAGATACAGCATGGTGAAGCTTAGTGGTTTATTTTTCTTTCCTTCCAAAATCTACCAAAACAAAAAGTTCTTAAATGTCTACTTAGCTACGGGCCGGGCGCGGTGGCTCAAGCCTGTAATCCCAGCACTTTGGGAGGCCGAGACGGGCGGATCACGAGGTCAGGAGATCGAGACCATCCTGGCTAACACAGTGAAACCCCGTCTCTACTAAAAATACAAAAACTTAGCCGGGCGAGGTGGCAGGCGCCTGTAGTCCCAGCTACTCGGGAGGCTGAGGCAGGAGAATGGCGTAAACCCGGGAGGCGGAGCTTGCAGTGAGCTGAGATCTGGCCACTGCACTCCAGCCTGGGTGACAGAGCGAGACTCCGTCTCAAAAAAAAAAAAAAAAAAAAAAAAAAAAAAAAAAAAAAAAAGTCTACTTAGCTACCTTGTAGTTACTTAGCTTACTTAATGTGTCTAGTTCTTAAAACATCTTTTCAAACAAAATGTTCTTCAGAATCTATCCACCTATCTATTTTCTATCTATCATCAAGGAGGAGGTGCTCTAGTTCAAACAGGGGTGGACAGTTTAAAATGTGCTCTTTACACCTTTTTGTAATCAGCTGCTACTACTTCACTCTTTTCTTCTGCACCTAATCCACTCTATGGAGGAGCTTAGAGATTTTTGAAGTCTGATGTACACCACGTTTGGGTACAGTCAAAACTAAGTTCATACTGGGACCACCTGCTACCTATACATCTTTGGAAAACTCACTAAACCTTCCTGAACTTCAATTTCATCATAATACAGCTGGTGTAATAGTGCAGGATTGTTTACAACATTAGAGATAAATTATAAAGAGCAATGGCATGTACTAGGGCTGATCTCGCCAGGCTTTTTTTTTTTTTTTAAATTAGGTTATGATTTGAACAAAAAGGATGAAGAATGGTTTAATTAGGAACACTGTAAATTTCAGGATTTCCCTGTGAGTATTCCCCTTGGCAGGATGATGTGACTGTCTTTCTCCTAAAGGTGACCCCACATCAACCTGGCTGAAAAGGGGGCTTAGGAGATTTGGACTTAAATATGTTTAGATTGCATGAAAAAGTTTCTGTGAAACTCCTTTTGTTTTTTCTTTTGCATCGACTTTTTGGATGAAAAGTTCAGTAGGGAATGACAGAAAAAAATGTAGTTATAGTTAATGAAAGCAGACATGAAGACTTTGTAACAAAGGAGAATAGCAAAATCCAGGGCACCCAAGGAGGAAACACATTAGGCTCCTGGGGCAGTAGAGGCAGGGGATTTAATGATACTTGCTTCCAGAAATGGTTCCTGGAGCCTTCCTCCCAGGAGGAAACCACCTGTACAGCTCTTTAGATTGCTGTTGTGGGCCATTTATCCAACGCTACTTTCCAAGCTGCTGCAAACACCTTGAATTCAAACAAACCATTCCTTTCCTAAAGTCTTTTACAGCGAGAGACCAGGGCATGGACCCAGCTCCTGCTTTTTCCTCAAAGGACATTTCCTGATGCCTATACCTTGTGGAACAGATGAATTGGCATCAGCAAGCAGGACTACTTGAACCTGACTGCCTTGAGGCAGTCCCTTTGACAGGGGTTGAGCTTAACTTGAATTATTGGGACTAAACTGGGAGACCACATTGTGTGTGTATGTGTGAGGTGTGGCAACCACTGAGATGTATCTTGTGAAGGGATCTCTAAAAATTCTAAATTCTGTTTCCAACAGTTCCATGTGTGTCCTCTGGAATTGTAGTGCGTGTGTGTGTGTGCGCGCGTGTGTTGCATGTGTGTATGTGTGTGTAAACAAGGCCTGTCTCATGAAAACCCCACGATTTCCACCTTGGGGTTGTTGTCAGGGACATCCCAGTGCTTGTGGAAAACACCTGATAGAGCACTAAATCCTCAGGCATGTGTTCTGCAGGAAGCTTACCTATAGGGAATATTATTCCCTTAGAAAGGTTACATGAAATGTGTCCCTGACTTTTGCTGAGGTAACAATGACCCCCATCTCAGTCTGAAGGTCATTCAGGGCAGCTCCAGCTTATGGATCAAAAATGTAAGGATGATAGTGTTTGCCGTAGTTTTTTTGTTTTTGTTTTTGTTTTCATTACAAGCCAAGGCAAAATATGTGCAAATTTTTAATACATCCTGCTGTACCAGGGTATATGCTTTGGATTAGGTAGACAAGAAACTGAAAGAGGAAGCTAAAATCACTAACTCAAGCTAAGTATTTTTTGGTGACTTATGCTAAAGAAAGCTTAATGAAGCAAAAGTATACTGATGGGAAATCAGAAGACAGCCTGTAGTCCTTTATCTATTATTATTTGTGTGGTTAGATGACTTTAGCCAAATAATTGAATATCTCTGACACTTAATTTCCCTATTTGTTGAATAAGGAAATTGAGTTAAAGTAGTTACGTTTTTTCTTCAGAAATTATTTTCTGATTCGGATTCTAATATGCCCAGGAATACAGTACAATATTAGTGAAATTATCAGTGGTATGTTTTGTAGGAAGGGAAGATGTTTTTGAAAGGGATTTGTTGCCTTATCACTTCTCCAATAAGCTATGGTCAATATCCTACCACTTTACCTCTCTGCATGACTGGAGTTGCCTGCCAAAATAAATAGAATATTTCTTAGAGTAAGAGGTAGAGAACATAATGGAATAGAGAAGAGTTCATATGAGGTTTTTGTTCAAAGCCTTTCGAAATGAGATTTGTTTTCTTGCAATGAATAAAATGAACACAGCAGCAAAGAAGGATGCTGGTTTTTTTGGGATTTTTTTCTCCATCTCTGAAGTGGATTTTATTAGAACAGTAACAAGTATATAGTTAAAGAAGTCTGTACCTCATAATTTATAGTATAAAGTTAATGGGTCTTTTACACCTTTAAGATCCATTTAACGGTTAACTCTGAAATTATTATTATTTTGTTAAGGTTAAGATTAGAGCTATGAAAGTAAACTCTACGTATAGAATGTTCAATTCAAAACAATTTGTTATTGGGCAACTTCTTGCTCTGTCGTAGTACTCAATATGCATAGTACATTTAGAAAGAAGTGTCATAAAGGTAGATCCAGTGAGTCATAGTGAGTTCTGTCTGGATGACTATATATTGTTACCTTAAATTGGAAATGCAAGAAGCAATGTAATCATTGTTCTATTAAATTTTTTAAAAAATAATTTTGATTCAGCTTGGACTCATAAGGTTACTGTGACATTGTTTGAAGTGACATTTAAAAAACAAAATTTATGTGTTTAGGGTTGAAGTAATGGTTTTAGTTTTGACAGAAAGGAAAAAATGTTTTTCATAGAAAGAAAGAATTAAATTATAAACAACCACTTACATGACAGCTAATCCATAAAAATATATTTTATTCAAACATCATTATCTCATATTAAGAACGATGGTTTGCCATAAGAAGTCATGTTGCAGGCTAAGAAGTTAGCTTATCAGAGGGGTAAGCCAAATTTACTTTCCTGGAACTTCTGTTTAGTTTTGCATTGCTTTATGTTCAATTTCTCAGTGGCAGGCCACTCACTAATGGGCACTGTTAGTCCCTTTCCTTAACAATCCTTCGTTGACATTGCGATAAAGTCTACATTAATTTCAGCCATTAAAATGAAACAAAAATGTTGCTTAACCAGACTGTATTTCAGAAACTTATTTTAATCATCTTTAGGTGTTTGTAAAAATGAGAGTAAAATATCAACCCAACCATCGAGCCTGCCTGGTAGTGTTCCATCAGTTTCCACTTTAATTTTCCAATCACTTTTACATAATGTGCTTACTGTTACTGAGTTCTTTAGAAAGCAATAATAAACACAATTTAAAATAATCCTTGTGACTTTCATTATATATGACTTTTGTTTACAGGCACACAAAAATTAGAAATTGGTTTTAAAAGTGAATATTGAGTCTCCTATTACCACCCTTGGTGAAAGGGTGGGTGGGTGGATGGATGCGTGGATGGATAGAGCCTTGGGTCAAAATGGTAAAACCTCTGGCTGCCAACACGAAGATTCTATTTTATCTGAGAGTTAGCATAAAGTGAACTGGTCAGGGCTGTGCATGCCATCACACCTCCGAGTCTGAAGTTTGCATGTGAGCTTCAAGAAAATTTAAATTCACACCATGTTCTGACTTTGGAACAAAATGCTCAAAATGAGTAATGGTTACTACTGTGGAGCATGTTCTCTGGAGTTATTGTATCATTTAACAAAAGCTAAGCTCCCTATATATTCATATCCATTCTCATTCTCTCTCTCTTTTATTCTCTTATTTTCTCTCTCTTGTTCTCTCTCTCTCTCATATTCTCTGGTAAAAATAAGGCACTAGATCTCCTGCTTTGACTTTCTTATACCCCTCTGGCTTACAATATTTTTAAATAGAGCATGATTCCTCCTAATTTTTCTTTTTTTAAAATTATTTTTTATTATTATACTTTAAGTTCTAGGGTACATGTGCATAACGTGCAGGTTTGTTACATATGTATACTTGTGCCATGTTGCTGTGCTGCACCCATCAACTCGTCAGCACCCATCAACTCGTCATTTACATCAGGTATAACTCCCAATGCAATCCTTCCCCCCTCCCCCATCCCCATGATAGGCCCCGGTGTGTGATGTTCCCCTTCCCGAGTCCAAGTGATCTCATTGTTCAGTTCCCACCTATGAGTGAGAACATGCGGTGTTTGGTTTCCTGTTCTTGTGATAGTTTGCTAAGAATGATGGTTTCCAGCTACATCCATGTCCCTACAAAGGACACAAACTCATCCTTTTTGATGGCTGCATAGTATTCCATGGTGTATATGTGCCACATTTTCTTAATCCAGTCTGTCACTGATGGACATTTGGGTTGATTCCAAGTCTTTGCTATTGTGAATAGTGCCGCAATAAACATACGTGTGCATGTGTCTTTATAGCAGCATGATTTATAATCCTTTGGGTATATACCCAGTAATGGGATGGCTATCTCTTTGAGATGTCAACAAATGCTGAGAATTATGCTAGACAAATAGTTAAATGTATTTAGAGGTCAATTTTTGTGTAACCTTGAACAATTCATCTAATAATGGGAACTCCAAGTTTTTTATTTATTTCTTTCCTTTTTTTTTTTTTTTTTTTTTGAGATGGGGTCTTGCTCTGTGGCCCAGGGTGGAGTTCTGTGGCACGTCTCGGCTCACTGCAAGCTTCGTGTCCCAGTTTCATGCCATTGTCCTGCCTCAGCCTCCCAAGTAGCTGGGACTACAGGTGCCTGCCACCACGCCTGGCTAATATTTTGTATTTTTTAGTAGAGACAGGGTTTCACCGTGTTAGTAGAGACAGGATTTTACCATGAGATGGTCTTGATCTCATGACCTCGTGATCCGCCCACCTAGGCCTCCCAAAGTGCTGGGATTACAGGTGTGAGCCACCATGCCTGACCTTAATTTCTTAATGAATTTCTTGACTTTTAAATTCAGTTCTTTTCCAGATCTTTTGTAGAGTTTTCATCAGAGGAGCTGCGTGTGTATATCTGCCCCCAACAACATGTTTGTCTACACATATCACACCCCTCACTTCTTTGATCCATACCTCAGAGACTTGGCCTATATGTACCACAAGTACACCAAGGTTCCCTTGCCCTTTGACTTCTAGTTGGGTTCTGCAAATCACAGTAATAAGCAGATCATAATCTTGGAGAAAGAAGACGTCCTCCATGTATATTCCCCTGGCTCTGCTCCTCTCTTGCTTATACTGGGATTGGAAGAGGCTATGTTCCTCTTTCAAAGACCAAACAAGTCTTGTTAAGAGGTCCAGCTCCTAGAGTTAGTTATCTTGCTAGCTGTGTTCTTGTCAGCTCTCCCGGACTTCTCAGGCCTAGCAGTATTAACGAATGATGTCACTTGTCTCAGGAAATTTCACAATCCTTTAATGGATTCCTACAAACCTGAGCACACATTTAGGAACACTTTCTCCATTAAACTCTTTGCAATAATTAGTTTGTGCATTCTATTTCCTGCCATGACTACCACCGATGGACTGGGTAAATTGTCTTTTCTTTTAGTTATTTTGTTAGATTTTCTAATTAGGATAGAATTAAAGTTAAGACACAAATCAACTTGCTAAAAAAATAAATAAATAAGCTTTGAACATTGAGGCAACATACATAAATATTGGGGGGCACTTATAGTCTAATAGCTTTTTTTAAAGCAATACCTTACCAAATCAATACATAAATAATAAAGATAATAAATTTTAATTTGCTTTTCCCTGATGACATATGATGGGGAGCATCTTTTTATATGCTTATTTGCCATCTGTATATCTTCTTTTTTAAAACTATACTTTAAGTTCTAGGATACATGTGTAGAATGTACAGGTTTGTTATATAGGTATACTGTGCTATGGTGGTTTGCTGCACCCATGAACCCGTCATCTACATTAGGTATTTCTCCTAATGTTATACCTCCCCTAACTCCTCACCTGCTGACAGGCCCCGGTGTGTGATGTTCCAATCCTGTGTCCATGTCCATGTGTTCTCATTGTTCAACTCCCACTTATGAGTGAGAACATGTGGTGTTTGGTTTTCTGTTTCTGTGTTAGTTTGCTGAGAATGATGGTTTCCAGTTTCATTCATGTCCCTGCGAAGGACATGAACTCATCCTTTTTTATGGCTGCATAGTATTCCATGGTGTATATGTCACATTTTTTAATCTAGTCTATCACTGATGGGTATTTGGGTTGTTTCCAAGTCTTTGCTATTGTGAATAGTGTTGCAATAAACATACGTGTGCATGTATCTTTATAGTAGAATAATTTGTAATCCTTTGGGTATATACTCAGTAATGGGATTACTGGGTCAAATGGTATTTCTGGTTCTAGGTCCTTGAGGAATTCCCACACTGTCTTCCACAATGGTTGAAATAATTTACACTCCCACCAACAGTATAAAATTGTTTCTATTTCTCCACGTCCTTGCCAGCATCTGTTCTTTCCTGACTTTTTAATGATCGCCATTCTAACTTGTGTGAGATGGTATCTCACTGTGGTTTTAAATTGCATTTCTCTAATGACCAGTGATGATGAGCATTTTTTCATGTTTTTTTGGCCACATAAATGTCTTCATTTGAGAAGTGTCTGTTGATATCCTTCGCCCACTTTTTGATGATTTTTTTTTTCTTGTAAATTTGTTTAGGTTCTTTGTAGATTCTGGATATTAGACCTTTGTCAGATGAGTAGATTGCAAAATTTTTCTCCCATTCTTTAGGTTGCCTGTTCACTCTGATGATAGTTTCTTTTGCTGTGCATAAGCTCTTTAGCTTAATTAGATCCCATTTGTCAATTTTAGTTTTTGTTGCCATTGCTTTTCGTGTTTTAGTCATGAAGTCTTTGCTCATGCCTATGTCCTGAAAGGCATTGCCTAGGTTTTCTTCAGACCACTCCTATTCAACATAGTATTGGAAGTTTTGGCCAGGGCATATTTCTCAGCATTAATACTTTTTTTTTTTTTTTTTTGCTATGAGAGTGGCAACCTTGAAAGATGCCGTATAAACTAGGCTCTTTTCTGTGTTTAATGATAAACTTTATCAACTTTATAATGAAAATAATTACTTTGTGCTCATTGTGGTGGTTCTATTTTTAGTTTTTGAGAAAATTCCATACTGTTTTCCACAATGGCTGTAATAATTTACATTCCCACCAACAGTGTGTAAGAGTTCCCTTTTCTCTGTTACCTTGCCATCATCTGTTTTTTTGTCTTTTTGATAGCAGTCACGCCAACTGGAGTAAGATAATATCTTTTTGTAGTTTTGATTTTCATTTCCCTGATTAGTGATGTTGTGCATTTTTTTCATAGAGCATTTTTTTCATATACCCATTGGCCATTTGTATGTCTTTTGAGAAATGTCTATTCACGTCCTTTGCTCACTTTTAATGAGATTGTTTATTGTTGTTGTTGGGTTTTTTGCTGATGAGTTGTTTGATTTCCTTGTATATTCTGGATATCAGTTTCCTATCAGATGCGTAGTTCACAAATATCTTCTCCCATTTAACAGGTTGTCTCTCCATTCTACTGGTTGTTTCTTTGCTGTCCAGAAGGTTTTTACTTCTTGTAAAGAGCGAAAGAACAAAGCTTCCACAGCGTGGTATAAGACCCCAGCACGTTACCGCTGCTGGATCCTGTGGCCAGCTTTATTCCCTTATTTGGCCCTGCCAATGTCCTGCTGATTGGTCCATTTTAGAGTGCTGATTGGTCCATTTTACAGAGTGCTGATTGGTGCGTTTTTACAGAGTGCCGATTGGTCCCTTTACAAACTTTTAGACACATAGCACTGATTGGTGCGTTTTTAGAGTGCTGATTTGTGCATTTACAAACCTTTAGCTAGACACAGAGCGTTGATTGATGTGTTTACAATCCTTTAGTTAGACAGAAAAGTTCTCCAAGTCCCCACCAGACCAAGAAGCCCAGTGGGCTTCACCTCTCAATACCAGGCTTAGCACACTTCTAGCGAGGTTACACAGAAATTTCATATTAGTTATTAATCTGGTAGCTGGAGAGGATGTGAGAGCAGCTCCTGGGGATGGAGAGACCTATTGCCGTTTGGGAAAGTGGGAGTACTAGCAATTACTAGGGAAGAGTGAGGTACTTCTGCAAGCCCAAAAGATCCAGGGGAGTTAGAGTCAGTGTACTCAGGACATTTAACCAGATATACTTGTCCCATGTTTCAAGATCTCTGACTTTCTCTGGGAGGTAGATAAATTTTGCATAACAGACCTGATTTAGTGAGCATTTAAACATCTCAGAAGCTCCAGAATTAATTGTTAATGAGGCCTTGAGCCTGCTGCTCAACTATATATTCTTCTACTGTTGGAAATAATGACCTCCTTATAAACCACCACAGGGACTTTCTGGCTTTCTTAATTAGCCATAAACTGCTTGCTAAAAGCCCTCAGAATCCCATTATCCTTCTGTAGTGTGTCAACATAATTTAACAGTAACCAGTCAACTCCATTATTTTTGTATGCATTGTTTCTTACCTCCCCGCAGCCCTCCATTTTTCAAGTACCTGCATCATTACCCTTGCCACAGCATTCCCATACACTGGGACATTTTCCCAGGTTGTCATTGGTTGTGATAGTTTTAGCAATTGAGCCATCACTTTGCTCCAGGGATTAGCCATGCCCCACTTAAGAATCCACTTCACCTGGCAGGCAGTGGGTTAAGTCAGGTCAGCCAACTGTTACGCTACTACTGCCACCTGAATTAGTTTGGATCTTCCAAGAAGCAGATGCCAAGAAGATATTAAATGTGCAAGGATATTATTAACAAAGATGTCTGTGAGATAACATGGGAGGGAGTTGGAGAAGGCTGGGAAAGTTTCACACCTGCAATAAAAGCCAGCCTGTTAGTGAAAAAGAGAGGAAGAAAGCCAAGTTGGAAGGGTCCTAGACTGCAGTGCTGTCTAAGGAAAGCTCAGCAAAGGCTCTTGGAGGAACTTGTAAGCCAAAGCTGGTCATCAGAGAAGTCCCATATTTATCTGTAATGGGTTGGCCACAGTATTCTTCTAATTCTAGGCTACTGTGTGAGAGTAACACAATAGATTTCAGTATACAGAAACTGGGGCTCTTAGTTTAGAAGTTTACAATGCACATCCTCACGGTCTCCACACCAGCCTTGGATGAAGAAAAGGAAACCCAATCCTAGTCCTTCATCTTGACAAGGAGCAGACTGAAGCTTCCCACACAGCAGTAACCACTTCCAAATACCCTCTTTATAAATTTTCTACGAATCTTTTTATCCTCAATGTAAATGATGGAGTTAGGAATTATTTTTTCTTTTATCCACTTTAAAACTGCAGGAAAATGGTGTCATTTTGGAAGGTATATGTATTGTTTTTATGCTTCAGCTAAAACGGAGACAAGAAAAATACCATTTTAACATCCTGTGAGGTTTGCATTGGTTAATATGATAAAAGGATTGTTGGTTACTAGGTGAAACAAATTTATTTTTGTGGTGGGGGTGCGTGGGAGGGAAAATTGAATGGAAGAGGACTATACAGATATTATGGAGTCTCCCCAGTCCAGTAATGCAAATGAAGTCATCTGGTTAAAGGAAATAACTTTTTTTTTTTTTCATGAGACATTTGGTGAGATCCTTGGAAGGAAATCATTTCTAGAGAATGAGTTCATGAGAGTGTTCAGAGAGATTTGTAAAACTCTGGGTATAAGAAGAACTCCAGTGGAAAAGCATGTCTCAGACCTAAGGAGGAGGCTCTTCTACCTTCCTCTGGGTGAAAATGACATATGTGGTGAGAGCATACATGAAAATCTTCAGGAGGGATAATATTCCTTGTCTTCATGGGCAGTGACAGTGCTTAAACTTTTCCAAGTGTCTTTACAAGGTGTAAAAATGGGATTATGTGTGTCATACATGATTCAATGCAGTGACTGTATCTATTATATGCTCTTAAGATCCAATTTTAGCTATTCCCAGAAATAACAGATCCAAATTTTGCACGGGACTAACTTTTGGTAGTGAAAATATTGAGTCTTGTCTACACATATCAATCATGCTTCAGTCAAGAAAACGGAAAATATTCTATATTCTAATTACAAAGAATTGTAACACATGAAATTAGAGGCATATATAACTGCTGTCTAGGATGAGGAATCAGAATTCAGAGAAGATAATCTCAATTTGAACTCTGAAGTGAATTTCACCTAGAAATTGCTGGGAATTTAAGAACCTCTGGGAGCCTCCCACTGACTATCTTAATTTGCAGAACCAACTCAAGTGATTAACAAAAATTTACTATCATGTGTTTCAGCTAAACTACAGTGAGTGATTCACAGGAGACTGTCAGAAAATCATATAACTGCCATCTGCCTACTTGTCTGCCAGCAACTGTCTCTTTCAGTCACATCTAAACAGCATGAGATGGTTTCTCATTGACAGATGTTAACATAGAACCACATAGGGGAGAAGATGTGGGGAAATTTATTTAGCGGGATTCCTAGCAGGAGTGAAGATGATGTTGAGTTAATAAAAGACTATCCAATGCTCTATCATAATTGAGGAATACACAGAAATACAAAACATCCTCAGAGACTATTACAAAAGACCTCTATACACACAAACTAGAAAATATAGAGGAAATGGGTAAATTCTTAGAAACACACAATCTCCACAGATCGAATCAGGAATACATTGAAACTCTAAATGGGCCAATATCAAGTTCCAAAATTGAATCCGTTATAATAATAAAAAAACCTATGAACCAAAAAAAGGCCCTGGATTCACGGCCGAATTCTACCAGATGTACGAAAAAGAGCTTGTACCAATTATACTGAAACTATTCCTAAGGAGGAAGAGCTCCTCCCTAGTTCCTTCTGTGAAGCAATCATCATCCAAAGATGATGCTGGCCAATGTCCTTATTGGCCAAAGATTCAGTTGATGAATCCGATTTTTTCCCAATATATGTGATTCTAATGATTCAGATGATTCTGATATTAGTTCTGTTTAGAAATAACTCCAAGAACAGTTTTTACATTTTATTTTCACATTGAAAATCAGTCAGATTTTCTTCAGTCTCAAAGAGCGTGTTTATGTAAAATTAAATGAACTCTGGCAGCAAGCTGCGCTTTTTTTTTTTCTAAATGGGAAAAGCATTAAATATGTCATCTCGTTATCACTAGTTTTAAAAAATGTATTTTTGTTCTTCAAATATACCTGATGATGATGATACAGGCCTATATCCTTGATGGATGTAAATGCAAAAACCCTCAACAAAATACTGGCAAACTGAGTCCAGCAGCATATCACAAAGTTAATTTACCACAGACAAGTAGGCTTCATTCATAAACTGCAAAGTTGATTTAGCATATGCAGATCAATAAATGTGATTCACAAATAATCAGAATTAAAAACAAAAACCATATGATCATCCCAATAGATGCAGGAAAAGCTTTCAATAAAATCTAACACCTTTTCATGATTAAAAAAAAAAAACCCTCAAGAAACTAGGCATTGAAGGAACATACCTCAAAACAATAAGAGCCTTCTATGACAAACCCACAGCCAACATACTGAACAGGCAAAAACTGAAAGCATTCCCCTTTCAGAGATCTGGAATAGATAAGGTTGCTCACTCTCATCACTCCTATTCAACATAGCACTGGAAATGCTAGCCAGAGCAATCTGGAAAGAGAAAGAAATAAAATCATCCAAATAGGAAAATAAGTCATACTATCTCTCTTCACTAATGATATGATTCTATACCTAGAAAACCCTAAACAATCCACCAAAAGCCTCCTAGAACTGACAAATGACTTCAGTAAAGGTTCAGAATATAAAATCAATGTTCGAAAATCACAAGCATTTCTTTTTTCTTAATATTGTTTGGACAGAATCTCACTATCTTTACCAGGCTAGAAGGCTGTGATGTGACGTTGGCTCACTACAGCCTCAACTTCCTAGGTTCAAGCAAACCTCCCATATCAGCCTTGCAAATAACTAGGACCTCAGGCACATGCCACCTTGCCTGGCTCATTTTTTATTTGGGGTTGATTTTTTTTTTTTTTTGGTAGACTTAGTCTCACTTTATTGTTCAGGCTCGTCTCAAACTCCTGAGCTCCAGTGATCCTCCTGTCTCAGCCTCCCGAAGTACTGGGATTATGGTTGTGAGCCACCACACTGGGCCTTCAGTAACATTTCTATACATCAACAATGTTCATGCAGTGAGTCAAATTAAGAAGGCTGTTCCATTTTTAATAGCCACAAAAAGATAAAATACCCAGGAATACATCTAATCAAGGAGGTGAAAGATCTTTGTAAGAAATATAAAATATGTTGAAAGAAAGAATAGATGAAACAAACAGAAAAACATCCCATGCCTCATGGATTGGAAGAACCAATATCATTAAAATATCCATATTGCTCAAAGCAATCTATAGATTCAACATTATTCCACTAAACTACCAATATTGTTTTTTGCAGAACTAGAAAAAACTGTTCTAAAATTCATATGGAACCAAAAATGAGCCGGAATAACCAAAGCAATCATAAGCAAAAGCTAGAGGCATCACATTACCTGGCTTAAAACTATAAAACTACCGTAACCAAAGCAGTATAGTACTGGTACAAAAACAGATACATGGACTGATGGAACAGAATAGAGAACCCCGAAATAAGACTGCACACTTACAGTCATCTGATCTTCAACAAAGTCGACAAAAATACGGAATGGGAAAGGACTCTATTCAATAAATAGTGCTGGGGTACTTGGCTAGCCATATGCAGAAAAGTGAAATTGGATGCCTACTTTTTACATATACAAAAGTTAACTCAAGGTGGATTAACTGTTTGAATGTAAGTCCTACAACTACAAGAATTCTAGAAGAAAATCTAGGAAACACTATTCTGGACATCAGCCTTGGGAAAAAAATTAAGTCCTCAAAAGCAATTGCAACAAAAAAATTGACAATTAGGGTAATTAAAGAGCTTCTGCACAGCAAGGAAACTATCAACAGAGTAAACAGACAACCTACAGAATGGGGAAAAATAGTCACAAACCATGTATCCAACAAAGATCTAACATCCAGAACCTATAAGGAACTTGATTCAACAAGGAAGAAACAAATACCTCCATTAAAAATGGGCAAAGGGCATGAAAGTATACTTCTAAAAAGCAGAAATACAAGCAGCCAACAAACATGAAAACATACCCTTCTACATCACTAATCATCAGAACAATGCAAATAGAAACCACAATAAGAGACTATCTCACGTCGGTCAGAATGTATATGATTAAAAAGTCAAACACAACACATGCTGGTGAGGATGTGCAGAAAAGAGAGCACTTATACATTGTTGGTGGGAGTGTTAACTAGTTTAGCCACTGTGAAAAGCAGTTGGGAGCTTTCTCAAGGAATTTGAAATATAACTATCATTTGATGCTGCAATCTCATTACTGGGTACATACATAAAGGAATATAGAACATTATACCAAAAAGACACATGCACTCACATGTTTATCACAGCACTGCTCATAATAGCAGATACATCAAATCAACCTAGGTACCCATCAATGGTTGACTGGATACAAAAATGTAGTACACATATACTGTGAAATTCTATGCAGTCATTAAATGAACAAAATCATGCCCTTTGCAGCAACATGGGTACAGCTGGAGGCCATAATCTTAAGCAAATTAATGCAGGAACAGAAAATGAAATACTGTATATTCTTACTTATAAGTGGGAGCTAAACATTGCTTATTCTTGGACATAATGTTGGCCACATTAGAAACTGGGAGCTTCTAGAAGAGGGGAGGGACAGTGTGGGCCAAGTGTTGAAAAACAAACTATTGGTTATTTTGTTCACTTCCTGAGTGGCACCACCAATTGTACTCCAAACCTCAGCATCACACAATAGTCCCAGTTAACAAACCTGCATTGACCAGATGTGGTGGCTCATACCTGTAATCCCATCACTTTGGGAGGCTGAGGTGGAGGGAATCACTTAAACCCAGAACTTTGAGACCAGCCTGGGTAACGCAGTCAAATCTCATCTCTACAAAAAGTGAAAAAAACAAAAAATTGCTGGGTGTGGTGGTGTGCACCTGTAGTCCCAGTTACTCAGCATGCTGAGGCTGGAAGATTGCTTGAGCTCAGGAGGTGGAAGTTGCAGTGAGCTGAGATCTTGCCATACCATTCCAGTGGGGGTGACAGAGAAAGACCTTATATAAAAAACAAAACAACAAAATGTGCATGTGTACCCTCTAAATCTAAAATAAAAGTTGAAATTATTTTAAAAAATTGGGGGATAGGAAAGCATGCCATTTTATTGTTATAGTCATATGAGTTTTAGGACATTTACCTTAAATATCCTCAAAAAATTAAAGGACAGGTATATTGGGTTGTCTTTGACTCAGTTTGAATTTTCTGCGGCTCTTCCATTTTCTAATTTGGGATCATAGGTTAGTAACTGAATTTATCTGTATAATGAAGGGTTAGACTAAGTATTCACTAAGATATCTTCCAGTTCTAAAGTTCTAAGTTAATGTTTGTGTAACCTTCAACTCTTTATGACCACTCATTTTGAGATTTTTAAATGGCTAGTCACAGATACTACTAATCTTTTACAAATGGCACTATGAAGTTTGAAGTAACATTAACCCTTGTCCTGTTTGCCACAAGAATACTAGCCAGCAGTGTTTGCAGCTGCAACATTTACCCCAAGATAACTTTGTCATGAAATATCTCACTTTTATTGTTATATTCACATTGGTCTAGCATAGCCCACTTTGGAAATGAAAGACGTCATACTATTTACAGCATTCTGCTTTTAGTAGTCGTGTTTCCATTTACAAAATATAATCATTCCTGATTCCTGAAAATGTAAAATCCTAGAAACTGTAGCATTCCTATGTATGATAACATTGTTTTCAAACAATTGTTGGCCAAAGATTCACTTGATAAATCTGATTTTTTTCGCAAAATAGATGATTCTGATGATTCAGATGATTCTGATGTTAGTTCTGTTTAGAAATTACTTGGATAACAGTTTTTACATTTTATTTTCACATTGAAAATCAGTCATATTTGCTTCAGCCTCAAAGATCATGTTTACATAAAACTAAATGAACTCTGGCAGCAAGCTGCATTTTTTTTTTCTCAATGGGAAAAGCATTAAAGATGTCATCCTGTTATGAGTTTTAAAAATGTGTGTTTATTCTTCAAATATACCAAATTCTTAATTTCCCATTAACTTTGCCTTCTAATTCCTCTTTATTTTTTGTGCTAATTAAATATTGATATATATTCTTTACTGGGCAATAAAAGGAAAACTTTATGGTGGTTTGAAGTATTTGTGACTCTATCATCTCTACACTATCATCTCTATCCTATTTGACAACTGGTTTATGGGTCAAAACTGTTGGACAACGCACAACTTAGATTGTGATAAACAAGTTTTACCAGAGTAAACTACATATATTACAAAGCACATTCCATGTAGACTACTGTACTTCAGCAGTCATAGGAGCTCTTTTTATATGTGATGCACAAATACCGTCTCAGAGTGTGGTATGCAGTCTGAGAGAATATAAGGTAGGAACGTTCAATTATACCCAGAGCATGTGTGTTTGGGTATATATTTGTGTATATAAAATTTATCTACACATCTACATATCAAGTATACTGGAAGATAGAGTTGAGAGTAAGAGCAGGAGAGACAAAGATGTGAAAAAATAGCATTGTAGTAAGTGATCACTGCGTAGCATAGTATTCAATGGGCTACCCAACAGAGCTACCCTACAGAGCCTGCCTCATTCTTTCACATCCTTTATGTCTTCTATAGCTTCTCCTACCAGCGTATCCCTCTTTCATTCAATATCCTCAATATCACTGACTCATCTTTCAATTTAGAATTATTTTTTAAAAACACCAAATAATTTCTCAACTTTTTTCTTTCAATAATTCTTCCCTTTTCCTCACTTAGAGTCCTAACTTGTCAAATTATCTCTCTTCTGTCATTTAAATAACATCTGAGAGTACTATGATGCTGTGAAACCACCCCTGACACTGCCCCACCCACCACTGTTGTCTCTCTCTTGGGAGTGTATGCCTCCTGTGTTATGGCAGCTACTGTTTCAATTTCTTATCGTCTAATTTTATACCTCTATTTTTCATCATTCTCTCATTTAACACTGAAAGGAGGAAAAGTAGTTCATTTACTTCTCATATGAAACAGAAGCTGCCGTTTCCACTCAGGCTCTCCCATTCTTTCCTTATTTTGAATTTTTGAATATTTTCTATTATATTTTAACTTCTCAATTGTATTTTTATTATTTCTTTAGAATTTTTGGTATTTTGACTTTCAAAGTCTATTTAGAATCAATATTTTACCAATTCAAGTAGAATGCATAACTCTTGGCACTTGTTCCTTTGTATTATGTCTACACACATTGAACTTCTTTCCAGGCAATGTTATAAATTTTGCTTTTAACTATAAACATATTTTAAAGAGCTCAAAAGGAGAAGATAGTCCATTATATTTACCCAGATATTTACCATTTCTTTGTTCTTCCTTCTTCCAGAGAGTTCAAGTTTTCTGTTGGCATTATTTCTCTTCTAATTGAAGAATTTCTTTTAGAATAGGTCTCCGATTCTCTTAGTTTTCCTTCATCTGGGAATGTCTTTAACTTTTATTACTGAAATACATTTTGTCTGTATATAGAATTCTGGAATTACCATTCTTTTCCTTCAATACTTGGAAAATATTGTTCTGCTTTCTTCTGGTCTCCATGGTTTTTGATCAGAAACCAATGGAAATTCAAGTCATTTTTTTTTCCCCCTATAAGTGACCTGCTATTTTTCTATAATTTTAAGAGTTTCTTTTCTTTGTCATTAGTCTTTAGGAGGTTAATTGTTGTATATCTGGACATAATATTTTGGAATTTAGTTTATCCACTTTGGGTTTTGCTGAACTTCTTGAATCTGTATGTTTATGCCTTTTGCCAAATCTAGAAAGTTTCCAGCCATTATTTCTTTAAACTTTTTTGCACTATATATTTTTCCTCTTCTTAAACTCTGATGTCCAGAGTGTTTGATCTTTCAGTTTTGTCCCACAGGCTTCTTGGGCTCTATACACTTTTTGAAACCTTTTTTTTCCCCTCTCTGTTGTTCAATTTGCATAAATCCCTAGTGCTCCTTTCTTTGCTCCAGAAATCTGGGGTTTTGGTGACTAATCTCTGCCTTGTCTGTGACTATGCCCACATCTGGGGACAACTATTTGGAGAACAGAAAGAGAGAGAAAAAAAAGGTAAGGGCAGGGGTATTCACCTATCCTTCTAAGACCATAACTCCTTTGATGAGAAAAGAAGAAATTCTGCCATCTCCCATTTTTAAGGGCCTGCTGCCCTCACTGCCACCTCTGTCACTTCTATAACCATTGCCTTTGTTGGCTTGTCTGGAGGCTCAGGTTTTAGGAAACAGAAAACAAAAGAGGCTCCCAGAAATCTATCCAAGATATCACATATTGGCTTCTTTTCTGCTTGGCCATCTTGCTCTGAGATGTTTCTCTAACTTTGCCTAAATACATTGAAGAATTACAGGACGGAGCCCAAGAGAACATACGTTTATAAGGTCGTTTTCCCAGGCTCCTTTTACTTCATAATTTCCCCAGCTATTTCTTCTTCTCTACCATGATCTTCTTTCTGGTCTTCCAAACAGAAAACTGGAACTTTAGCTACCCTTCTCTGTGGCACACTTCCTACAGCGGCACCAGCCAACTGTCTATGGCCAACTGATGGGAGGATAGGAAGCATAAAAATGCCCCATTTTCTTGGAACCACAGCGTCGTCTTAGGTTATCCTAATTTCAGCATACTGGCTATTTTCATTTGTGGTCTTGAATGGTTAAACTGCTTTACTTTTATTCAGAGCATGTATTTCCCCTGATATATTACGTGTTTATTAGATTACTGGTTTGAAATCTTACTCCCCTTCCCAAACTAGAAAGTAATCTTTACAATGACATAAAATTTATGCATTTCTGTGTTTTCAGCATGAAGAACAGTGCACAAATCTTAAGATGCTCAATAAATATTGTAAAAGAAATGAGCTAATTCCTCAGAGGAAATTGAAGAATTGGCCTGAGCTTTTTGCTCATTGCCCAATCATGCTATATAACTCCTCTCCTGACTCTTATCAAGTAATATCAAAGGATATAGGAGGCCAGAGAAGCCTCTTCAAGGAAATAACTAGTAATTTTCAATTTAAAAATTCATTAAAACCTGTTTTAACTATGGAAAGGGAAGGTCTGAGAAATCTTTACCTTACATTATGCAACTTTCTATACATGTATTAGTTATTCATTGCTGCTATATAAAAAAAAAACACCACAAACTTAGCAGTGTGTAAAACAGTACAGATTTATTATCTTAATGTTCTTTAGGTAACGAGTCTGGCATGAATCTCACTGGGGTAAAATCAAAGTATTGGTAGAGCTGTGTTCCTTTCTGGAGAATCTACAGGATGGTCTATTTCTTGTTCACATGGATTGTGGGCAGGATTCAGTTCCTGTGGTTGTGGAACTTAGGTTACTGTTTTCTTGCTGGCTGTCAGCTGAAGGCTGGTCTCCTTTCTAGAGGCTACCCATGTTTCTAGGGGCTTCCTTGGCTTGTGGTCCCCTTCCTCCACCTTCAGTGTCAGCAACGGCGGGTCAAGTTTCTCTCACATTTTGAATCTCTTCTTTTTCTTCTGTCTCATCTTTCTGATCCAGGCAGTAAAGGCTCTCTGCTTTTAAGGACTCATGTGATTTCACTGGGTCCACCTGAGTAATCAAGCATAAAGTCTCAAGATCCAGTAACCTCAATAACATCTGCAAAGTCATGCCATGTAGTATAAAATATTCACTGATTCTGGAAATTAGGGCATGACTATCTTTGGAGGACCATTATTCTGTCCACCACACTATAGGAATGGCCTTTTAAAAGATGCAGGATGACAAAGGTAATAATTAACTGTAAATGTTAAGATCGTATGATATTCTGAATAACTTTTAAATGTAAAATTAAAATATTTATTCTTAACAATAAGAAATGTAGTATTATGAAAAGAACTGTGTCTTGGAGCTTTGTGATTTGTGAAAATCTAACATAAGCTAATTGAGGGTTTTTTTTTTTTTAATGATTCTCAGAGGGGACAGTCACATAAATAATTTTCTACTTTTTCTAGTAGGAGAATATCAATTTCAAGTACAAATTAAACACATTTAATTGACATATATAAAGCTTATATTGGTGTAATATTTTATGTTTCAGAAATCATTTTATTTAAAATAGACTATCTTGTTGGTTTAAACTCGTTGAAATAAAATTGGAGAGTGATAACAGGCCTGAAAAAATAATTATTAAAACATTCTCTCCCAAGATGGGTATCTTGAAAAAGAATTTATATCTAGTTATATTTATATTTTTCTTTTAATCTTTGCTTGAGGTTATGGCTACACTGGCTCCTGAGATGAGTATACCCCTAGAGAGTCTTCCACTGACATTCTCTAAATATAAAGAAAAGTATTTTTTTCCCAAATCCTGTACAGAAAGAGATACAATGCAGAATGGAGGACATAGCCTTAGGTAGAAAACTGTCCATAAAGCTGAGAACCTGAAACAGATGCTTAAAGAGTTTCATTCTAAAGTAGATTGAGAATGCAGCCAAGGTTTCCTGACCTCCACCTGGGAGAGATCACAGGGCCTTTCTCAGGTAAGGCAGAAAAATGACCTCATGCTTAATGGTATGGAGCCTTCCATAAGGTTGAGGTAATTTTGTCTCCATTAACTGAATATGTCACTAGTACATAAGTGTTTCATGTATGGCCATGGCTCCAACCACTAAAATACCAAGTGAACAACCAAATAATGCAGGTTCTCATGATATAGGCAGAATGAAAATCTTTCATATTACCTACTAATTTAGGCTAACTTTGTGTGAAGACCTGAGTGACCAGGGCCATTCCCATTGATTTGACTGTACCTCGAATGACTCATAAGCTCCCATGAGCCTTGTGTTACCTACCATGATAATATACCCTGACTGGAGGTATGACAGACGCCGTGAGAATGGTATAGCACTCATATGTAGATTCTGACTAGTCCACCTCCATTTGAACAACAATGCTTGTTTTATTTTATTTTATTTTTTTTATTTATTTATTTTTTTTTAATTATTATTATTATACTTTAAGTTGTAGGGTACATGTGCATAACGTGCAGGTTTGTTACATATGTATACTTGTGCCTTGTTGGTGTGCTGCACCCATCAACTCGTCATTTACATCAGGTATAACTCCCAATGCAATCCCTCCCCCCTCCCCCCTCCCCCCTCCCCCCTCCCCATGATAGGCCCCGGTGTGTGATGTTCCCCTTCCTGAGTCCGAGTGATCTCATTGTTCAGTTCCCACCTATGAGTGAGAACATGCGGTGTTTGGTTTTCTGTTCTTGTGATAGTTTGCTAAGAATGATGGTTTCCAGCTGCATCCATGTCCCTACAAAGGACACAAACTCATCCTTTTTGATGGCTGCATAGTATTCCATGGTGTATATGTGCCACATTTTCTTAATCCAATCTGTCACTGATGGACATTTGGGTTGATTCCAAGTCTTTGCTATTGTGAATAGTGCCGCAATAAACATACGTGTGCATGTGTCTTTATAGCAGCATAATTTATAATCCTTTGGGTATATACCCAGTAATGGGATGGCTGGGTCATATGGTACATCTAGTTCTAGATCCTTGAGGAATCGCCATCCTGTTTTCCATAATGGTTGAACTAGTTTACAATCCCACCAACAGTGTAAAAGTGTTCCTATTTCTCCACATCCTCTCCAGCACCTGTTGTTTCCTGACTTTTTAATGATCGCCATTCTAACTGGTGTGAGATGGTATCTCATTGTGGTTTTGATTTGCATTTCTCTGATGGCCAGTGATGATGAGCATTTTTTCATGTGTCTGTTGGCTGTATGAATGTCTTCTTTTGAGAAATGTCTGTTCATATCCTTTGCCCACTTTTTGATGGGGTTGTTTGTTTTTTTCTTGTAGATTTGTTTGAGTTCTTTGTAGGTTCTGGATATTAGCCCTTTGTCAGATGAGTAGATTGCAAAAATTTTCTCCCATTCTGTAGGTTGCCTGTTTACTCTGATGGTAGTTTCTTTTGCTGTGCAGAAGCTCTTTAGTTTAATGAGATCCCATTTGTCAATTTTGGCTTTTGCTGCCGTTGCTTTTGGTGTTTTAGACATGAAGTCTTTGCCCATGCCTATGTCCTGAATGGTACTACCTAGGTTTTCCTCTAGGATTTTTATGGTATTAGGTCTAACATTTCAGTCTCTAATCCATCTTGAATTAATTTTCGTATAAGGAGTAAGGAAAGGATCCAGTTTCAGCTTTCTACTTACGGCTAGCCAATTTTCCCAGCACCATTTATTAAATAGGGAATCCTTTCCCCATTTCTTGTTTCTCTCAGGTTTGTCAAAGATCAGATGGCTGTAGATGTGTGGTATTATTTCTGAGGACTCTGTTCTGTTCCATTGGTCTATATCTCTGTTTTGGTACCAGTACCATGCTGTTTTGGTTACTGTAGCTTTGTAGTATAGTTTGAAGTCAGGTAGCGTGATGCCTCCAGCTTTGTTCTTTTGACTTAGGATTGTCTTGGAGATGCGGGCTTTTTTTTGGTTCCATATGAACTTTAAAGCAGTTTTTTCCAATTCTGTGAAGAAACTCGTTGGTAGCTTGATGGGGATGGCATTGAATCTATAAATAACCTTGGGCAGTATGGCCATTTTCATGATATTGATTCTTCCTATCCATGAGCATGGTATGTTCTTCCATTTGTTTGTGTCCTCTTTGATTTCACTGAGCAGTGGTTTGTAGTTCTCCTTGAAGAGGTACTTTACATCCCTTGTAAGTTGGATTCCTAGGTATTTTATTCTCTTTGAAGCAATTGTGAATGGAAGTTCATTCCTGATTTGGCTCTCTGTTTGTCTGTTACTGGTGTATAAGAATGCTTGTGATTTTTGCACATTAATTTTGTATCCTGAGACTTTGCTGAAATTGCTTATCAGCTTAAGGAGATTTTGGGCTGAGACAATGGGGTTTTCTAAATATACAATCATGTCATCTGCAAACAGGGACAATTTGACTTCTTCTTTTCCTAACTGAATACCCTTGATTTCTTTCTCTTGCCTAATTGCCCTAGCCAGAACTTCCAACACTATGTTGAATAGGAGTGGTGAGAGAGGGCATCCCTGTCTTGTGCCAGTTTTCAAAGGGAATTTTTCCAGTTTTTGCCCATTCAGTATGATATTGGCTGTGGGTTTGTCATAGATAGCTCTTATTATTTTGAGGTACGTTCCATCAATACCAAATTTATTGAGCGTTTTTAGCATGAAGGGCTGTTGAATTTTGTCAAAAGCCTTTTCTGCATCTATTGAGATAATCATGTGGTTCTTGTCTTTGGTTCTGTTTATATGCTGGATTATGTTTATTGATTTGCGAATGTTGAACCAGCCTTGCATCCCAGGGATGAAGCCCACTTGATCATGGTGGATAAGCTTTTTGATGTGTTGCTGAACCCGGTTTGCCAGTATTTTATTGAGGATTTTTGCATCGATGTTCATCAGGGATATTGGTCTAAAATTCTCTTTTTTTGTTGTGTCTCTGCCAGGCTTTGGTATCAGAATGATGTTGGCCTCATAAAATGAGTTAGGGAGGATTCCCTCTTTTTCTATTGATTGGAATAGTTTCAGAAGGAATGGTACCAACTCCTCCTTGTACCTCTGGTAGAATTCAGCTGTGAATCCATCTGGTCCTGGACTTTTTTTGGTTGGTAGGCTATTGATTATTGCCTCAATTTCAGAGCCTACTATTGGTCTATTCAGGGATTCAACTTCTTCCTGGTTTAGTCTTGGAAGAGTGTAAGTGTCCAGGAAATTATCCATTTCTTCTAGATTTTCCAGTTTATTTGCATAGAGGTGTTTATAGTATTCTCTGATGGTAGTTTGTATTTCTGTGGGGTCGGTGGTGATATCCCCTTCATCATTTTTAATTGCGTAGATTTGATTCTTCTCTCTTTTCTTCTTTATTAGTCTTGCTAGTGGTCTGTCAATTTTGTTGATCTTTTCAAAAAACCAACTCCTAGATTCATTGATTTTTTGGAGAGTTTTTTGTGTCTCTATCTCCTTCAGTTCTGCTCTGATCTTAGTTATTTCTTGCCTTCTGCTAGCTTTCGAATGTGTTTGTTCTTGCTTCTCTAACTCTTTTAATTGTGATGTTAGAGTGTCAATTTTAGATCTTTCCTGCTTTCTCTTGTGGGCATTTAGTGCTATAAATTTCCCTCTACACACTGCTTTAAATGTGTCCCAGAGATTCTGGTATGTTGTATCTTTGTTCTCATTGGTTTCAAAGAACATCTTTATTTCTGCCTTCATTTCGTTATGTACCCACCGGAGCAAGATGGCCGAATAGGAACAGCTCCAGTCTCCAACTCCCAGCGCGAGCAACACAGAAGACCGGTGATTTCTGCATTTTCAACTGAGGTACTGGGTTCATCTCACTGGGGAGTGCTGGACGATCGGTGCTGGTCAGCTGCTGCAGCCCGACCAGCGAGAGCTGAAGCAGGGCGAGGCATTGCCTCACCTGGGAAGCGCAAGGGGGAAGGGAATCCCTTTTCCTAGCCAGGGGAACTGAGACACACAACACCTGGAAAATCGGGTAACTCCCACCCCAATACTGCGCTTTAAGCAAACAGGCACACCAGGAGATCATATCCCACGCCTGGCCGGGAGGGTCCCACACCCACGGAGCCTCCCTCATTGCTAGCACAGCAGTCTGTGATCTACCGGCAAGGCAGCAGCGAGGCTGGGGGAGGGGCGCCCGCCATTGCCGAGGCTTAAGTAGGTAAACATAGCCGCTGGGAAGCTCGAACTGGGTGGAGCTCACAGCAGCTCAAGGAAACCTGCCTGTCTCTGTAGACTCCACCTCTGGGGACAGGGCACAACTATACAACAACAAAAGCAGCAGAAAACTCTGCAGACGCAAAAGACTCTGTCTGACAGCTTTGAAGAGAGCAGTGGATCTCCCAACACGGAGGTTGAGATCTGAGAAGGGACAGACTCCCTGCTCAAGTGGGTCCCTGACCCCTGAGTAGCCTAACTGGGAGACATCCCCCACTAGGGGCAGTCTGATACCCCACACCTCACAGGGTGGAGTACACCCCTGAGAGGAAGCTTCCAAAGCAAGAATCAGACAGGTACACTCGCTGTTCAGAAATATTCTATCTTCTGCAGCCTCTGCTGCTGATACCCAGGCAAACAGGTTCTGGAGTGGACCTCAAGCAATCTCCAACAGACCTACAGCTGAGGGTCCTGACTGTTAGAAGGAAAACTATCAAACAGGAAGGACACCTACACCAAAACCCCATCAGTACATCACCATCATCAAAGACCAGAGGCAGATAAAACCACAAAGATGGGGAAAAAGCAGGGCAGAAAAGCTGGAAATTCAAAAAATAAGAGCGCATCTCCCCCGGCAAAGGAGCGCAGCTCATCGCCAGCAACGGATCAAAGCTGGACGGAGAATGACTTTGACGAGATGAGAGAAGAAGGCTTCAGTCCATCAAATTTCTCAGAGCTAAAGGAGGAATTACGTACCCAGCGCAAAGAAACTAAAAATCTTGAAAAAAAAGTGGAAGAATTGATGGCTAGAGTAATTAATGCAGAGAAGGTCCTAAACGAAATGAAAGAGATGAAAACCATGACACGAGAAATACGTGACAAATGCACAAGCTTCAGTAACCGACTCGATCAACTGGAAGAAAGAGTATCAGCGATTGAGGATCAAATGAATGAAATGAAGCGAGAAGAGAAACCAAAAGAAAAAAGAAGAAAAAGAAATGAACAAAGCCTGCAAGAAGTATGGGATTATGTAAAAAGACCAAATCTACGCTTGTTTTATTATTGAGTATCAGTTGCTTACTCTGCACCTAGAAATTCCATTTGTTTCCTAAGTTATACTAGAGCAATATTTATGTAAAAACATGTGGCTGAGCAGAGTTTGCTTTCTCATTAGATAATAGTGTTATATCCAAGAATGTGCCAAAGGTTGAGGTAGAGGCAGAGGATATCAGGACCATGAACATGTAGCAGTAGAAGCTACAGTGTGGATAGTCCCAGTGTCTTCTGGTGAACTTCTATCAGATAAAGCACAAAGGTTTCACCATTTTCTTCCCTTCTACTTGAAAACATTAAAGATTGTGCAGAAAAGTGCACATCTTGTAATATACAGCTCAGTAAGTTTTCATGAATGTATCACACCCATGTAACAGCACCAAAATCAAGAAACAGAATATTACTACTCTTTCAGAAGTTTTTCTTAGCCCCATACCAGACCCAACTGCAACTACTATCATAGCTTCTCACCATAGTTTGATTCTACTTGTGACTGAACTGTACATAACTAGGATAATATAGGATGTATTATTGTCTTTGGCTTCTTGAATTCCACATTAGCTTTATGATATTGATTTATGCCATTAGGTATAATTGCAATGTATTTTCAAGGTTGTATTTTTTGTGAAAGACTATAATTTATTTCAGAGTTAATACACATTCACATTGTTTTTAGTTTTTGTCTATTATTCATAGTTCTGCTAAACTTTCTTGTACATCTTTTTGTACATACACACAACTCTGTCAGATATAACTACATGTGGCACTCTGGGTCATAGGACATACATGTGGTTAACTTTAGTAGGTTCTGACAAACCTAATTTCCCAAATTTGTTGTACAAACTTATACTCCCACCAACAGAGTAGGAACATTTTAATTGTTCCACATCCCCCAATACATGGTATCCTTAGCTTTTAAAAAGAATTGTAGTCATTCTGGTGCATGTGAAGTGAGATTGCTTTATAGCATTTCCTTGGTGAGTAAGAAAGTATATCATATTTTCATGTGTTTTAGCTATTTAGATTTTTTTTCATTTTTTTGCTCATTTTAGGATTAGATTGTCTGCAATCTCACTGTTCTAACAAAGTTGTTAAAGAATAAAACAACAGAGCTTGATGTACTGGTGATAATGCCAAGTATTTTGGTGGCTACCACTGAAAAGATGCTCTACTGTAGCTGACCAAAACTCGTAACAGAGTGAAACAATATAAGAATGGTCATGGTAAGAGGCTGAAATGCATGTAGTTTGCCTAGCTATGACTGATGAGCATCACACAGATACTGTTTGCTTGGGGTACACCAACACAAGAGTTGTAACCAGTGACTCATACTGTGGTAAAGCAAGTGGACATGACTGGTTGTTGTATGTCTATTTGGGGGTAATTAATTATAGACAAATGTTCCAATCATGTCTGATTTCAAAATGAGCATGAGAAATCCCATCAATGTGATCCTCAGATGTGGAATTGGCAGCTTGATATTTTTATATATTCCTCATAGATGAACTCATAGATGGCTGAATGAATTTAAGAGGTATGGGGCAAACCATTTATATATCAATCATATTTCAAACCATATATACATACTCTTACATATATATGTGTGTGTGTGTATATACACATATACACACACACATATATACACATATACACATGCACACATACCTTATGAAGAGCTTATACTTTGTGATGGTTAATTTTAGGTGTAAACTTGACTATATTAAGGCATACCTAGAGAACGGGTAAAGCATTATTTTTTAGTATGCTTGTGAGAGTGTTTCCAGATGAAATAATCTTAAGAGTTTGAGTGGACCAAGTGTGGAAGATCCTTCCTCAATGTAGACAGGCACCATCCAATGGCTGGAGGCTTAGATAGAACAAAAACAAAGGAAAAGTAAATTGGTCCCGGTCTCTCTCTCTCTCTCTCTTTCTCTCTCTCTTTCTCTCTCTCTCTCTCTTCCCCCTCCCCCACTTGGATCTGGGATACACTCTTCTTCTCCTACCTTTAGATATCAAAACTTCAGACTCTTTGACCTTTGGACTCTGGAACTTACAACAGTGTCCTCCTGGGTTCTTAGGCCTTTGGACTTGGACTGAGCCATGCTACTGACTTCCCAGGGTCTCCAGCTTGCAGACAGCCTGTCATGGGACTTCTCAGCCTCCATAATCATGTGAGCCAATTTTCCTAATAAATCCCCTCTTAAAAAAATATATATATAAAAAACTAATATGTATATTACATATATATTACTAATATATTTATCATCTATATATAATAAATGCATATACACATATGTAAATATGTATGAGCCATTTCTACTGGTTCTGTCTCTCTGGGGAACCCTGATTAATACATACCTAATTACCACTCAGGCAACCAGCACCAATAATCAACCATTTTCTTCTTAATATTCCTGAATCCTTAAGTGCATTAAACTGTGCTTTATTTGTTAACAGAAATAGGGACCAGTGTAAATTTAACCAGTATGAAACTCATAGGGCCAGGAGAAGAGTAGCCCAAGGGAACAGTGGTGTCATTTATGAAGCTATTGTCTCTGAGCTTCAAACACACTGTTCCATACTCTATTTTATTAGGGCTCAATCTCTATACACCACAATTCTACTTTTGTAGCTGGTATTCTTTAGGCTTTGTTGATGGAGTGTGCTAGAGAGACATTGAAAGCCTAGAAGAAGAAACTTGCTCCTCTCTGTCCATTTGTCTGCTTCATGACTGCTTTCTTTTCCTGTGTGTTTCATTTTAGTAACGATTTTTCACTCCAGGAGTACAATTCCTTCTCATAGCAGCAGAGGCATCTAATTTGCAAATCTTCTTTTATTTGAAGAACTACCTTCGGAGTAAGTTTACAGGCACTCCTTCTTCAGAGGTCTGAGTCAAAGTTGCTTGGGCCCCCTCCTCTAAATACCTTCTGGTGTTTAGAGAAACCAGCACCAGGTGAGCACACCATCCTCAAAGCTCTGTGTTTTAAATCTGCAGGTCTCCTCATCCTCACTTTTAAGTTTTATTAATCTTAAACTTCTGCCTTTGTTTCTTCAGCCTTAGGGATGATTGCTGCTTCCTACCACTGCTATCCCCCTGATAATTCACTGTTATTTTTCCTTTTCAGTTACTCTGTTGAAAATGAATCCTAATTATTGCATTTTTATATATTAAATTTTTTCTATACAAATACCTAGTGTAGTTTGTTTCCTCACTGGGCTCTGACTGATACAGAAGACAGAAGGTCTTCTCCATTTAGGATTCAGACTAGGTCATGCCACCCCAGTTATCACCACAAAGGATTACAGAAAAAGAAGATATAGAAATGGGGAATATTGTTGAGAACAATTAAAACAATAAAGATGTAGAACTCACACTTCTTCCAAACAGAATATTCATTTCACTAGTAAGGCAGTATAAAACTGGGTGTAAAAGAAGTACCTTAAATTTTCATGACATATAACCCAACACCTATGGCTAAATGTGTTAATAAAATGGGCTATTCAATTGTTCCTTCTATAAACTAGCACTGCCATAGTACATAGGGATTATCTGACAATATAGTTAAGTATTCAATGTATTTGAATGGGTGAGACTTTTAGGCAGGGTCTGGGTGGACTCATTTATTAGGGAGACAGAAATAAGTAGGTTAATATAGGATTGAACCTTGAGATAAGTTTTATAAATACTATATAGAACCATTTTGTTCCCATTGATTACATCTATTGATTATAGGCATGGGCTTTTGGGTGGAGGTGCCAGAAAGAGCCTTTCTCAGACTTAGGTTCCTTTGATGATCTATACTACAATTAGGCAATGGATACTATTAGTAGCTTCATGGATTGAATTCAAAATTCCTGCAATCCTGTATGTTACATTGAAAGGGATGATGAAGCTAGTAAAGGCTATTGATGTGATAACTTCACATTAATTCTGAATGTCCACCTATTCTATATCACAGTTGAACTGAATAGTCTAGGGATCACCAAGGAAGACCTAGAGAAGGAGTCAACTTGGTAACATGAAACCAGTTTTGCAAGAAATACAATTTGGTAACAAAATAACCTTACTTCTGTTTAAGCTCTGATATTTAGTACAGGACTATATTCTAGGCAATACTAACCACAGTTGGTGCAAAGGATCAACTTCTACTGTTGTTTCTATAAGTTGCAGCCTAGCTATGAAGGTAAGACTCTACTGGGTGCAATGCCCTATCTACTACTCAATTGGTTGTGAGGATTTTTATGTCAATTATATATGCAGGTCAAGAGGGGTCAGAGGAATAAAATTTATGACTAGCAGCAAGTTTTTTTTTTATGTTTTACAGCTATTATTGTTGGAGAAAATGAATATATAATTGTAGTCATCAGACCACTCACTGTCAAAACCATCCAGGTCATAAAAGAGTACTAAATGCAAGACAATAGACTTTTTAGGGCCTTGGAAACTGGATACAGATATATTTCTCAGAAATGCTTAGAAACTGCTCAAAACTGGTTCTAGTTTTGCAAAATGAGGATGTGGCTTTGATGATACAAAATTTGGTTAAAAGAAAAGAGAGCCTGACATTTGTAAACATCTTGCATGAAAGGATTATTTGCAGAGATTACATGTATAAATCCCTATTAGAGACTAAAGTGTGTGTGTGTGTGTGTGGTGGTGGGGGGGGGGTGTTTGTTCCTCTGTGTGTGTGTGTTTGTGTGTGGCTTCCTGTCACCAGTTATCTCTAGGTAAATACTGCAGCTAAAAACACCACTGGCAAGTATTCAATACAGATGTTCTCAGTACAGATTAAGACTTTTAATCAACAATTTAAGTAGAGCTTTTGATATTTAATGTTTTTGGTTTAATTTTATAATAACAGTGAAAAACAAGGAATATATAAAAGGAAGAAACAAGGTTGGATAAAAACACAAAACCTGAAACTAAACCAAAGTTTTATCTTGGATACACTCTAAATACGATCTTCCTGCTAGTTGCATAAGACAAGTTATTTAATTTCTCTGTATTTCATTGTTCTTAACTGTACAATGAGGATAATAATAGTCTCTAGCTCAGGGATCCTATAAGAAAATCAGATAGTACATATAAAATAATTACTAGGTTGTCTGGCACAAAGTAAGTACTAAATAAATATTAGCTACCAGTATTGCCTATTATTACTATCATTAATTGGAGGAAGAAAATAAAGAGGAAGAAAGTCATCTGAGGCTGCACAGTGACTGTCAGGGAGCCTAATCTATTTTAATTGCAGCCTTTTTTATTAACATCTGTGTTGAAATGTTTCCACATTCTCTTTTCCACTGCCATTGGGATAATGTCCAAGTTCGTTAGTAAGATGTTTAAGTGTATTTTTAATGAGGCTTCAACAATGCTGTCAGTCATCACATGTTTTAACTATTTTGATCTACTTGATAATTCTCAAACATAAACTTCACATTTCCATATCTTTGGTCATTTTTCCTTTTGTTGGAGTGTCCTGCCCTTTCCCTTTATATATCTGTCAAATTGTTATTTACCCTTTATTACATAGCTGTCTTAGTCAGACATTGTTTGGATGCAGTACCAGAGATCACCTTAAGCTAAATTTTATAAAAACTGTGAATTTAATGGAAGGACACACAAGGCTATCAAACAGAACCTAAGGGCGAGAACTACAGTCAAGCCTCAGGAGGACTAGATTCAGGAATTGGAAAATAGCCTGGAATCAAAACTCTTTTTCTCACTCTCCTTGTCTCTTTCTGTGAAGCTAAATGTCATTATATTATCTTTCCTTCAGTGTAGTCTTCATTCTTCTCTCTCTCTGAAACTGGGTTCTTTTTTTTTTTTCATGTACATGATGGAAAATAGCTACCACAGGATTTGTATTCTTTCAATTTAGTTAATAACAGAATGGTTTAGAATTTTTATTTTCAAAGTACTTTTTTAAAAAATTGTCTAATTCCTCTAGCTTGGGCCAAGCTTCTCCTGTAGGATCAGCCTTGGCTAGGAGAAGCATAGATATTTACTCAAACATATCTTCAGGGCCACCTCTTGATGGGAAGGAAAGGATGCAGGGCTAGGAAGATTGTACACAGGGCAGGATGCCTACATTTATCTTCTCTTTAAAGCATATTCAAACTCCTGCCAGGTAGGATTCATTATTCCTCTCTGTGAGCCTTTAGAACTCATCATATCATAATATTGTTAATTATACAGAACACACATACATATCCTCATTAGAGTGTGAGTGCCTCAAAGACTAGTGGGTTGCCTAATTTATCTTTATATTTTAGGCACTTAATAGCGATACAGCCCTCAAAGAGCTCCAAGTAATAGGTGAAAGCCAAGAATAATAATTTCAAGAGAAGGAAATATTTTATAAGAGAAACCAGCATTATAGAAGTTCAGGAAAACTATAAATCTTTTTTTTTTTTTTTTTTTTTTTTTGTTAGTGACCGTGAAGTTTTCATGAACAAGGTGGTATGTGAATTGCACCTTGAAGGACATGTCGTTTTTGCCAGGTAAAGAAGTTAAAGGCAATTTCATCCCTAAAAAGGAGAAAAAAGAAAAAGAAAAATAATTGTGAAAATAGAGAAATAGTAAGATGTGCACATGGAAATGTAATGTGAGATTCAATAAAATTGTCTGGTCATTTGGAACCCATAAAAGGGATAAATGCAAGGTAAGATGATAAATACAATTTGTCTAAATTTAAAAGGATTTCACTGAAACAATATTTGCTTTTTGTACTATATTTTGCAAGATAATAATTAAAAATAGATATGTTTTAATTTAGCCACTTTCCCATTTAGAAAAAAAAAAGTACAGCTTGCTGCCAGCACTCATTTAATTTTACATAAACCTACTCTTCAAGGCCGAGGCAAATATGACTGATTTTCAATGTGAAAATAAAATATAAAAAGTGTTCTTGGAGTTATTTCTAAACAGAACTAACATCAGAATCATCTAAATCATCACAATTGTTTGTTTTGGAAAAATTAGATTTATCAAATGAATCTTCAGCCAACAACTGTTTGAGAATGATGTTGATATGTAGGCATGCTACATTTTTTAGGATTTGACACTTTCAGCAACTGAGAATTATTATATTTTTGTAAATGGACAGACCACTAATAAACACAGAATGCTATAAACAGAATGATGTCTTTTGTTTCCAAAGTTTATATACCAGAGGAACGTGAAAATAATAATAAAAGCAAGATATTTCATGGCAAACTTATCTCTAGGTAAATGCTGCAACTGCAAGCACCTCTGGCCAGTATTCTTGTTGCACTCAGGACAAGGCTTAAATGGTTGCTTGCGGAATAAAAGCGCTGTCTGAGGATAAAAGAAAATAATAAGTGTATAGTGAGGAGGCTAAATTGTATACGTTTGTTTGCCTAGAAAAACTGATTTAACAACAGCCCCTTTATTGGAAAAGTTTACTAATAAATGGCATTCAATAAATCATCAGATCAAAGATTTATATTTTAGTCTTACCAGAGTGGGAGCAAATGAGAACAAGCAAAGGCTATTCTGAGCTTGCTATAGCAATGGAGTCAGCCACCATCACTAGTGTTTGGTACAGACTCAAAGGCAGACAAAGGAATAGGAATGTTTTATAGTGGGAAAAGGAAAGCCTTCAGGTGTGCCCTGATTAGGGGTGTTGGTGTGGAAAAGCCATAGGTGGGATAAACTAGAAGTGAGGCATCCTATGTGATTGGCTTGGAGAACATATTTGGATGCCTCTAGATGGTCCTAAAGTCAT